>NW_021820587.1:318308-402426 GCF_901001135.1 Rhinatrema bivittatum | reverse complement strand
TGCTTGCAGGATGTTTGTTGTTTGCTGAGCACTTGTTGAATGCTTGCAGGATGGATGCTTGTTGAGAGCTTGCTGAGATGACACTGGCTGGGTGCAGTATGGTGCTTGTTGGGAGAGAGCTGGAAGAACGTGAAGCAGGATGGATGCTGGCTTACTTATGAGGGTTCACATTGGTTTCAATATAACCAATTAGGTTACTTGCTGTTAGGAGGATAATGGATGAACCAGCTATTATCATAGTCATGTGAGAAGTTGGTGGAAACCATCAAACATTTAGAGGAAGGATCCCTCACTATGGGAAGGGACTTTTGTTTAGCCTGGTGTTGCTTGGGCTGGTCGTCCGGGGGTTTCACTGTTCATTCCGAGGAAGCCGTGCGGTGGTACTGCTTAGAGATGTCCGAGGGTGCAGGGAGCCACATCTATGTCCTTCTGGGCTGTCTGCAGGGGCTGCTCGAAGGGGCGCTCAAAGGGGCAGGCCCCTTTGTCGCGCTCCTTCGGCGCGTGACGCTTGACCAGGTTAGATTTTTATAGATGACTCTTTTTGTGTCGCTCAAAAGTGATGTCATCAATATGGGTCTTAGCATCCAGCACAGAGATTTAAAAGCGGAGTCGTTAGAAGCAGGGCAGTCTTCCAGCTGGGGGAGGGGTCAACAGCCACGAGGTGGAGGAGGAGGAGGGGGTCCAATGGAGGGCTGGGTGCAGGAAACAGCTCAATCCAAGCCCTGGATCCTGGCTTGCAGAGCAGAGAAGAAAAGAAAGGCAAGTACCTGTACGGAGATTTAAAAGCACATTCGTTAGAAGCAGGGCAGTCTTCCAGCTGGGGGAGGGGTCAACAGCCACGAGGTGGAGGAGGAGGAGGGGGTCCAATGGAGGGCTGGGTGCAGGAAACAGCTCAATCCAAGCCCTGGATCCTGGCTTGCAGAGCAGAGAAGAAAAGAAAGGCAAGTACCTGTACGGAGATTTAAAAGCACATTCGTTAGAAGCAGGGCAGTCTTCCAGCTGGGGGAGGGGTCAACAGCCACGAGGTGGAGGAGGAGGAGGGGGTCCAATGGAGGGCTGGGTGCAGGAAACAGCTCAATCCAAGCCCTGGATCCTGGCTTGCAGAGCAGAGAAGAAAAGAAAGGCAAGTACCTGTACGGAGATTTAAAAGCACATTCGTTAGAAGCAGGGCAGTCTTCCAGCTGGGGGAGGGGTCAACAGCCACGAGGTGGAGGAGGAGGAGGGGGTCCAATGGAGGGCTGGGTGCAGGAAACAGCTCAATCCAAGCCCTGGATCCTGGCTTGCAGAGCAGAGAAAAAAGAAAGTTGAGAAGTTGGTGGTGGATGGATTTGAGAAACTTGAGATACTTGAGAAAGTATCTCTTTTTCAGAACAAAGGATGATTTACTGTACCTATTTCTCAGTTTAAAAAAAATTCCCCCACTACCCTTTTGACAAAGTTTTCAAGGTGGTGTGCAAAATATCAAAACAGCATTATACCAAATGTAAGTTTGAAAACTCAGTGTGTTTGTTAGGATCAGCAAATCAGACTACAGGAGCAACAAGAAGTCAACAGGTCACAAAGCTTTGTGATAGAATTCCAGAGTTGGGCTTGAGCTATGGAAAAAATCTCTGCTGGCTCAGTCTAATTCAGTTTTTCCAACCCTCTCCTGGAGGCACACTTATAAATTTGGATTTTTCAGGATTGCCACAATGCATATGCATGAGATGGATTTGCATACCCTAGGACTGCAAACTATCTAATTCTATCTCATGCATATGCATTATGCATATCCTGAAAACCTCCAGGAGAGGATTTGGGAAACACTGGTCTAATTGGACTCATTGAACGACAGCAGATTCTCCCTGGAGGATCACACTAAGCAGATGCAGGTATATAGAGCTAAGTGGATTATATAACTATATAAAAAGGAATTTATTAGAGGTATGCATGATAAAATTGTTTTTGTTTTATTTTTTTCTTGTTTTTTTTCATGCATTTTAAATTTTGTTTTCTTTTATTTTATTCTGCTTGTAAATGTGTTTTTACTCATGTATTCATTTGTGTAACGTGCATAAAACAGACTTTATGCCTGTAAATACAATGCATGTGCATAAAATTAATGTACTTAAAGTAACAAAATGAAACAAAACAAATGCACATCCCTAGAATTTATGGTTAGGAAGTATGGTGGTGGTGAGCTTCAGCCTTTTGCCAGCAATTAGCGGTGTGCAGGCCAAAATCTTTAATTTTTGCTTCATTGTAAAGGGTTTTCCATCATAATTTTGTGGTCATTAAGGAACTTTCTTTTTGCTTTTTTTCATTGGTATTAGCTTTGGGTAATAGTGCACACCAGTTGCAAATTGAATATAATCTACTTTGAAATACCTGAAGACACAATCTAAATCAATTAAATAAATAATTCACACTTGGGCTGTCACAGGTCGCTGCCTAAGTGCTGCAGGACCCACTGACAGTTTTTTGGAACAGACTGCTCAAGCCAGTCACTTGCAGTAAACCAACTTTATTCCAGACATCAGTGTTCACGTCACACTTGTCACTTTCATTTTCTTTCCTGAGACAGCAGAATTTCCCCAATATGGTACTTTAGTAACAGTTTTAGGCCAGCCCAATTTCCAGTACCATACAGATCAGGGGTGGCCAACTGGCGTCTCCTGAATCATATGTGGCTCTTGAAGCACAAACCGTGGCTCCTGAGAGAAGTCTGCCCTCCACTACTCACCATCTCTTCTGACTACTGCACGATGCGATCTTCCTCCTTCTCAGAAGCCAGCTCATGGGTAGAATTTTGTAAGTTTACAAATTCTGCCCATGTATAGGGGACTGAGAGAGGGGAGGATTGCAGCATGCAGGAGCTACCTACCTTCACGTTTGCATCCCCACCCCCCCCCCCGAAAGTGATGGCTGCCAACAGACTGGGGTGACTGAAGAAGAAGCCTAGGCCACCATGAAGCCCATCCCGCGGGGGCTAGAGCACACAAACTTATTTTTATTCTTTGGGGCTGCTCTGGATAGCACTTCTCCCTTAACTTTACTCTCGCTTCCAAGAGTGGAATTTTTTTGTGGGGGAAGCTCTTGCTTTGGTCCAGGTGATGGTGTGTTTCTCCCTCTGTGCTGTTAGATGCTGCATCTCACAGGAAGAGATGCTGGGACAAACCAGGCAGGGCAAGGCGCTGGGTGTTAAAGGAAATGTTTACTAATTCTTTGACAATTAAATTAAAGCACATTTTTTCCAAAAGGGTGAAATTACATCTGACTGATGTATAAAGGTGTTTTTTTCCCTTCTGGACAGGTGTCCTTTTGTCAGAGTTGTGGACCCTTGTGTTGGAGTGAGTTGACACCACCTACTGGGAAGGACCAGTAGGTCCTCACTGCCACTGGGTGGAAGATGATGCAGAGACTTGACTGGAGCTTCGTCTATACCAGCCCCTTTCCCCACGGGTTAAGCCTTTGGTTTCCAGGGGCCGGCAGGTCTTAGGTGAATGTCTCTGGTGAGGGATAAAAGAGGCTGTGGTTAAAGCAGGTGGCAGACAAAGAAGGTCAGGGCACAGGCTATGGTTAATACCATGGGTCGGTCCAAGGGGGGCATGGCAAGACTGGAGCTGTGGAATGCAGGGTAAGACTGGAGTCTAGGAGGCAAGAGAAGGCTGGGCAAGGCTGAGGACAAAGAGGCAAGGCAAGGCTGGAGGAGGCTGAAGAAGAAGAGGCAAGGGAAGGCTGAACGAGGCTGAAGACAAAGAGGCAAGTCACTGAAGCTTGGATGGTAGTCAACCCATTGCTGAGACAGTGAGGAAGAGGCAGAGAGAGCCCTTTATAGGGCTAGGTATGTGATACCATTTGAGGGCGACGCAAGTCTTTTCCCACTGTGGGTTCTTTAAATGTGACCGAGTTCAGCGTCTGCTCACCTAGGGGCATGTCAGAAGGCTGCAGGAGTGGCGCTGTCAGGCTGTGAATCAGTGACATTCTGCCACACTTCAGGAGAGCCAGCTCGCAGCCTGTCCTGTGAGCCAGCAAACGTAACTCCTTTATCTCAGGTATCTGGGTAAAGCTTCCCATGATGATTTTAAAGTGCACAAAGCTCTCCCAGCAGGCCAAATGGGAATCCTATTGGAGGGGTCCCTTCAAACATGAAAAGTCCTATCTGAATCCGATTTAGTCATGGTTGCCTAGCCTGTTCTGGTCCCATGGGGTGGAGATTCAATTGGGAAACTACAACATCTTGGTTCTCCTTTTCCGATGTTGGAATTGGTGACTTCTCTTGCAGGAAAAGTCTTTAGAATGTGGGAACCAGGCTGTCCCGGTCCTGGAACCCTGTAAGGAAGGTTGAGTCAAAAAACCTCCCCCACAAACAATATCTGAATACCGGCTCTCTGAAAAATTTCTCGGCAATAAGTAACTGCTGCTTCACTATCACTGCTGCTTGCACCATCTAGGGAGTAGATTAGGGCTCACAATTATTTAGCCCTTGTCCTTTATGTGTGGGGGGAGCCTTCTAAAAAGGGTGCAAGGTTTAAGCAGGAGTCCCTTCTGGAAAAATCTGGATACATTCTTTGCCATCAAAAATCTTACGCTGCAGGGTTTTGTTACTGGTGCTTGCCACACCAGTGAGTGAGGCTCACAGGTCTTCAGCCCCTTGATGGGAGTTCCCTATGGAATCTGGAAAAAAAATCTATCTCACTGTAAAAAAATAAGAGAGAGATCCTCTGGCAGTGAGGGCACGGTGAGAATTCTCCTCCAAATTAAATTCCCTGATGAGGCAGGGAGATTTCAGCAGAGAATATAAGAACTATAATCTCTCTGCTCTGAAGTTAAATGAAACTGACCCCACAGAACACTAAAATGGCTGCACTAAATAGGATGAGGCATCCAATCCAAACCCTCCAGGTTGGGAAGGGCAGAAAGAGATGGAAGGCTCACAGATGTAAAGTTCTAAGCAGGGATCTAGTGCCATCTAGTGTCTGAGTCAAGGGGGCACCACATGTGTTTGTGTGTCTGAGAAAGTGCCAGTGTGTGTGTGTGTGTGTCTGTCTGTCTGTGGTTGTGTGTGTGTGTGTGTGTGTGAGAGAGAGAGAGAGAGCTTGTGTGTGAAAGATAGTGCCTGTGCCTGTATATGCGTGTATGAGTGATTGTGCCTGTGTGTGTGTGTGTGCTTCTTTCTGTGTGTGTGAGTGCCAGTGCCTCTGTATGTGTGTGAACCTGTGTATGTGTATGCATGTTCCATTGTGTGAAAGATTGCCTGTGTCTGTGTGCATGTGTAAGAGTGCCAGTGCCTCTATGTGTGTAAGTCTGTGCGTGAGTGTGCATCTGTGTGTGTATGAGAATGCCTACTTGCATGAGTGTGTGTGAGAGAGAGTGTATGAGGAAGAGAAAGCCTGTGTATGTGTATGTGAATTTGTGAGGGAATGTTTGAGAGAATGAGCATGTATAAATGTCTGTGTGTGCATCAAACTCAGAGTGAATAGAAATCAAAAACTCCTAGTCATGGAAATTTTTTCATTCTTATTAGTTTTATATTATGGGTCTTATTTGATATGTCTGCTCTTTTGAAATATTGTATTGGTATTTGGGGAAATATTAAAACAAATTTATGTGAGTTTTAATAATTGTACTTTCTATTTGTCAACTGTTTTGAAATATTTTTTCTTTTTATTAATGTGGTTTCACTATTATAGAAATATAGAAACATGATGGCAGAAAAAGACCATTTGATCCATCTAGTCTTCTCATCCATCTAGTTTATGCAGCCCTTACAATTCCCATCACTTCCTTAGAGATCCCCTGCATTTATCCCTTGCTTTTTTGAATTCAGATTCTATTTTTGTCTCCACCACATCCACTGGGAAGGTGTTCTGTGCATCTACTGCCCTCTCTGTAAAGAAACATTTCCTAAGATTACTCTAGAGTCCACCCCTTTTCACCCTCATCTCATGACCCCTTGTTCTAGAGCCTCCTTTACACTAAAAGAGGCGCGCCTCCTGTGTATGGAAACCTTTGAAATATTTAAATATCTCTATCATCTCTCCCCTATCTCTCCTTTCCTCTAGTGTATATATGTTTAGATCTTTAATTCTATACCCATATGCTACAGAACAAAAACCACTGATCACTTTAGTAGCCACCCTCTGGACCAACTCCAACCGGTTTATATTATTTTGAAGGTACGGTCTTCAGAATTGTAGAATGATGTTTTATATTTTTGAATTTATTTGATGTTTTATGAGAAATGGTAGTGATTTTTTTTTCCATTGTTGCACCGTATAAATAAATAAATAAATAAATAAATAATAGTTTAGTTTAGTTTTTGTCTACACATTTCTTTTTCAGTTTATGGTTTCTTTTTTCGTTCTATATTTGGTGAGGGTCTGTCTGCATTCTGCATGTGTGAGGTATTCTGCTAGCACAGGGGTGGCCAACCGACATCTCATGAGCTTTGTGCACTCGCTGTGGAACCAGTGAGTCTCCCAGAGATTGTGACAAGAAGTGAAGAGAATGGGAAAGAGGGGGCTGCTGCAGGCTGTGGAAAGACTGGCAGCGAGCAAGAACATTATAAAATGTGGCAGTACAGAGGAGGGGGAGCACTGATAGGGAGGATAACTTTCAAAACTGCTCACATTCATCCATTTAGCATGTATATGGGCGCACACAAATTTACTATTGCATTTTATAACCTGTGCAGTTATGATATGTGCAAGATACAAAATATGAATACATATGCATGCTTTTGTAAAAACCATGAACCGTGCAAGTTCAGACTTATCCAGAAAAGTACTAGCATTTATCTGGATAAGTTCCAATTTATCTGGCTAAGTAGCGGCACTTAGCTGGATAAGTCTGAAAAGTGCTACGTAGAAGGACAAGTAGCAATTTTCAGACTTAACTGTTTAAGTAGCACCTGCTGCTGCTTAGCTGGATAAGTCAGAAGATAGTCGTATGTGTTGCTACTTATCCAGATAAGTTCAAATGTGTCCGTCAAACTAGTGGCAAAGGCGCTACTTAGCTGGATAAGTCAGCATTTCGCTGGATAAGTGTGCGCAAATGATATAACCATCTATTTGTACTTCAAATTTTAAAGGGATACACACAATATATTTTATTCACATTATTTAGATTCATTTACCCCCATAAATCGGCTCTTACATGCTTAAGTCAGTGGATTTTTTTAACATACGTGTGACAATGAAATGATCACTTGTACCAATTAGTCTACCAGTTCACCCAGTGCATCTGCAGCTCATGATGACCCTCCTGGCAATTCAGCCTGAAGTCCATCCATTTCACTAGACCCCCACCCAGTTATTTTTTCACTATTACAATGTTTATAAACACTCTTGATATTGAGCAGGAGTAAATAAATATGCACACAAGAAGGTGAATTTTAAAACTGGTGCATGGGCGCACATGTGTGCCAGCCTGTGCCCAGGGTCACAGCTATTTTATAATATATATATGCATGTTATAAAATTGCCTGGCCATGCACACAAGTGTGCCCAGTTTTAAGTGGATGTGCACCTGTGCATGTAAACGCCGCTTCTACTGAATAAATGTGGAAATTTTAAAAGGGACGCATGCCGATGCCATTGCCAGCTTTACCAGTTTCTCCCAAGTTCAGCCAATTAACAGCTAAGTCCTCCAAACCCCACTGGTTTGTAAGACTGTATACCCAAGTTTCCCCAGAAACTTTACATCCCTCCTAAATGCTTTTTTTTTTTTTTGTACTTTCACATCATCCATAGCAGAAGTAAAGTTACACGGCAAGTGACCTCGATGCACATCGGATCGTTTATGTACAACATGTAAATTTCTGGTTCAAGTCTCGAAATGCCCATGTCCCTCCCAGACCATGCTCACCCCCACTCCTTTTTAAGAAGTTCTCAGATATGTGCACTGCGGGTGATCCACGTGTATTTAGGTGGCTTTTAAAATCTGCTCAGTGCGTTCATGGAACCCCTAATTTATGCACACATTGGACTTTTAAAGTTCACCTTACTTCCAGTTATGGCTGCCTGCCTATCACATGCATAGGGAAAGAGCTCCTAGCTGGTTCTCCACAGATCTTGCTATCTAACTGCTATAAGTGCCTGAATTGTAACGATCTGATAGATTGTCAACGATCTACTATAAAAAGAAGTGTTTCAAACTGATTGAAGAAATCAGAGTGGTGCTATAATGTTAAACCACAACGTGCCATCAGAGAGAACGTGCGGGCTGGAGAGATGGTATGAGCTACCAGAGAAAGCAACGATAAAGTTGTACGATCATGACGGATGAAATGCTCTAACAAATAACAAAAGCAGTATCAGCTGCACTTGACCAATGACTGAATAAGCTACAGACAACAATGGATGAGATAAAAAGGAGCACTGAAGCCCAAGCTCAGCGAATGAAATTGGCAGAGCAGAGAATATCAGATCAGGAAGACCACATGATGCAGGCTGAGCAACAAATTGCTGTAGTTCATACACAAAATCGACATCTGGCAGATCAAATTGAAGAGCAGGAAAATTGGGGCTGCAGAAATAACCTGCGTATAATTAGATTACTGGAGTTGGTGAAGGAGGTTGAGTTTATGGAGCTGATCACGGAGTGGCTGCCATGTGAGTTAGGCCTTGTCTTCCATGATGCTCAAATTGTATGCAAGTGTGAACATTGAATTGGCCCACAGTGAGGTCAAAGTCATATTCTCATAAGTTTAGACTACTACAAGCCTACTGAAAGAAAATATTGCTGGAATACAATGGCCACAATGATTTCTCCTAACATGTAGTGGTGATGTGCAAGGAAATGGTGTAGGTATGTTTAGTGCTTCACTGGAAAGGCATTCGTTTTGCTTTACTATATCCAACAAAACTGAGAGTGCACTATTAGGGTGTTAAAAAAATGTTTGTGGATATGTCAGTTAAATGTGCTGGGTAACTTCAGAACTGTGCCTTTTAATAAATATGGCCAATATGCAGGTGAGAGACATGTGAAGAAGCTCTACATTTGGCATTTGTTTATAGTTCAGATGGCAAACTATTTTGAACACATCTTGTTATTTTTGTGGTTATATATATTTCTCTTCTTGATATTCCAGGCAGGAGTTTTCACAGACCTGGTGGCATACAAGGCTGTTTGCTAGATGTCAAATCCATGGTTAGATCTATGAATAGTTGGCATAAGGGTTAAAGTTTATACCAATATTGATTTTATTAGATATGTTATAATATTCCATAAAGCTGAATGTTATAAATTTGTGGGAAATCAGCACAAGTACTTCCCAGGGAGGACACGGCTATAGATTGGGGGTGTGGTCCCTTTTAGAGTGGAGGGAAGAATAATAGATCAAAAGAGAAAGGAGAAGGGGGAAAGGGGTAGTATGTATGAATGGGTATATATGTTGTTGTTGGGGAGAATCAGTGGAAAGATGATCACATAAACTTTTCCTTAGATGACTTTTAGTTCTGAGCAGAGGGGGAGTGGGACAAGATATGTATTTCCTGAGTGCTGAAGCTGGGCGGTACCAGGACCTCACTGGACCACCAGGGACTTTAGAAACATTTTGGGGGGTCGGGAGGGTGTGGGATTCTAAATTATTCAATTTAAAGGATCGGGGTAGGTTTGGGCATTGTTTTTCTGTGTGCCCTTTCTTCCCGCCCTCCCCCCCCAATGATAAGAAAACTGCACAAAAATTTCGTGGGGTTTTCCTATCGCTTTCGGGGACCCCTCAATATCTGATGGATGAGAAAATATCGTATGATATTTTTATCCATCAGAAAAACGATTCACATCCCTAATATTTCTAGGGATGTGAATCGTTTTTTGATGATTTTAAAAAATCGTCAGATAATTTTTAAATCGTCAAAAATCGTTAGAGTCGTGATACAATACAAATTCCCCTGATTTATCGTCAAAAATTGTTAAATCGGGCACGGGAATTATTTGGGGGGAGGGCGGGAAAACCGGCACACCAAAACAACCCCTAAACCCACCCCGACCCTTTAAAACCAAGCCCTTTCCCTCCCCCACCCTCCCGAACCCCCCAAAATGTTAAATTACCTGGTGGTCCAGTGTGTGTGTGTGGGGGGGGGGGGTGTCCTGGTGCGATCTCCCGCTCTCGGGCCATCGGCGCCATTTTGGCTGCCACTAATATAAATGGCGCCGATGGCCCGATAAAAAAAAAAACCACCCAACCCTTTAAACCAACCCCCTTAGCCTCCCCCACCCTCCCGAACCCCCCCCAAAACCTTTTAAAATTACCTGGTGGTCCAGGGGGGGCGCAGGGAGCGATCTCCCGCTCTCGGGCCATCGGCTGCCACTCATAAAGATGGCGCCGATGGCCCTTTGCCCTTACCATGTGACAGGATATCCGTGCCATTGGCCGGCCCCTGTCACATGGTAGGAGCACTGGATGGCCGTATTGCCAGTATTCAAAATGGCGCCGGCGCTACCTTTGCCCTCACTATGTCATAGGGGCCGACGGTCGGCCGACGGTCGGCCCCTGTGACATAGTGAAGGCAAAGGTAGCGCCGGCGCCATTTTCAATATTGGCAATATGGCCCGAGTGCAGGAGGTCGCTCCAGGACCCCCGCTGGACCCCCCAGGGACCTTTGGCCAGCTTGGGGGGCCTCCTAACCCCCACAAGACTTGCCAAAACTCCAGTGGGGGTCCGGGAGCGACCTCCTACACTCGGGCCATATTGCCAGTATTCAAAATGGCACCGGCGCTACCTTTGCCCTCACTATGTTACAGGGGCCAACCGTTGGCCGATCGTCGGCCCCTATAACATAGTGAGGGCAAAGGTAGCCCCGGCGCCATTTTGAATATTGGCAATACGGTCCGAGTGCAGGAGATCGCTCCCGGACCCCCGCTGGAATTTTGGCAAGTCTTGTGGGGGTCAGGAGGCCCCCCCAAGCTGGCCAAAGGTCCCTGGGGGTCCAGTGGGGACCTGGGAGCGATCTCCTGCACTCAGGCCGTATTGCCAATATTCAAAATGGTGCCGGCGCTACCTTTGCACTGTCACATGGTAAGGGCAAAGGGCCTCGGCGCCATTTTTATTAACGCAGCTGATGGCCCAGGAACAGGAGATCGCTCCCCGCGGACCCCTGGACCACCAGGTATGTGTAAAAAGTTTTTTTTTTTGGGGGGGGGGGGGGTCGGGAGAGTGGAAGAGGCTAAGGGGGTAATTTTAAAAGATCGGGGTGGGTTTTTTTTATCGGCGCGGGCCTCACTAAAAAAAATTAGTGATGTGAATTGGAATCGGAACCGATCCCAATTCACATCTCTAACGATCAGATTCCCCCCCCCCCCCCCTAGCCGAACCCGATCGTTAAAACGATCGGGCACACGATTCACATCCCTAATAATTTCTACTGCCTAGCTTTCAATAAACTGGGTTAAATTTTCCATGGCTTCTAAACAATCCCCTCCTGTTTTGTTAATTGACCTAGTCCGGAAATAGGCTTTATTTATCATAGGTATTTGAGCTTCTTCAAGTTTTAAACATTCACAAAGAAACTATTTCAATTTGCTTTGGGTGTTCTCACCCAAAGCCCTGGGAAAATTGAGAAGTCTCAAATTCAAATGTCTTGTAAAGTTCTCAAGATATTCCAGTCTCTTTGATTGCATGCCAATATCTTTAATCAAATTTATGTTCACGACTTGGACTTGAGAAACTTTCTGTTCAACTTCTATTATTCTATTTCCCATATCTTTTATTTGTCCTCCCAGGTTCTGATTAAGGGATTGTACCTCCATTTCCACCTTAGAGTATTTACCTTCACAGATGTTAGCTATTTTTACCAAACTAGCAACCAAGTCCCATAAGGTGTCCAGGGTGACTACTGCCAGTTTAGGGGGTAGTTGGAATAACTCACCACCTGCCTGGGCAGTCGATGTTCTTGATGGTTCTAGTGCTTGGGCTTCCCGAATCCTGCATTCCTCTTCCACTGGGTCAACTGGGGACATCAGTGAAACCAGTCCCTCTAGTCCTCCAGGCCGTGTTTCCATTGGGCTTGAGAAGAGCCCTAGTGCAGGCACGGTTTCACTCTCTCGGCATCCCCCTCCCATCGGGCAGATGACCTCATCTCCCTGCGCTGCTTCAAGAGGTTTCACCAAAGTTGCTGGAGCCAGCGGCAGCCGGCAATCAGGGTGACTGAGCGTAGTCTCTCTAGGCGATGGTGGAGCTCCCTCTCCACTCACTGCAACGGAGATTTCATCCCCCTCGTTTCCAACATCAGGGCTGCATAGGCAGTGATCATTTCATTTTTTGGCCGCTAGGTAAGATGGGTTCAGGGGGGTATACCCAAATTTTACCTTTCCACTTAGCAGGCATATTTGCAATGGAAATAAATTTCTCTCTGAAGAGCAGCTAGCCCATGCAACCTCTCACGTCACCATCTTGGCTGGGCGTCTCTGAGGTTATTCTTTCTTCTAAGTCAATCAGGAAGATGTGTAGCTCCCTACATAAATTTTACACAGACATGACATTGCATGAAATACTATTTGAGATATTGCATAGTACATATGTGGGAGAATTGTGAAAATATCATATAAAGCTGATAGCTTTACCTGTATATAATAGATGTCAATTATTTATTTATTTATTTATTTTTTGTTTTTTTATACCGATCTTCCTATATTAGATGCAAATCAAACCGGTTTACAAAGAACAAAAACTTGCCAGACGGCCTTACATGGAACAATGAACATTTATTATTATTAGATCATGAATCTATCATTCATCGTTTCCTCTATGTTGTAAAATGAAGAAATTTTGAGATCTGATTATCCAAGCAATTTTTAAATGAATGGGGATACTGCTCCCTTTGAATGGTGTAACTTTGCTCTGAGGAGATGTTTCCAAAATATCATAGGTGGAAATCAGAGTGGAACTTCCAGCAGCCTGTAAAAGTGTGCTGCTTAAATGGAAGGAAGAGAGACCATCTAACATACTTACTTACAGCAATGCAAAATGGTGGATTATATGATTATGGAAAGGAATGAGGTAAAATTTGCTAAATGCAAAATATCTGAATAACGTGGGCAAAAATTCCTTAAGTATTTCCCTTCTAAGCTACAGATTCTGTGTTAGCACAAGGTTACACCAGATTGGTAGGCCAAATTATAGGGAAGACATGGGGGCAACATACCTCATGAGAATGTGGGAAAGTATGTGCTATGGTTTAATGGCTGGGGGGAGGGGACAGAGTGGGTAGGTATGTCATGAATGGAATGTACGGGTATGAATGGATATATATGCAGTTAGGGTGTGAATGTACTGGAGGAATTGAGGCAGAAGCTACAGAAAAAGGTTGGAAAGATACAGGGGGGGGGGTGAGATTGATGGATTGACTGGGTAACAAGAAGAACGGAGTGGAATATAATAAAAAATTCTCTGCATAGATGCAAGGGGAGCCATAATGCTCTTGGAGGGATTTAAACAAGGAATATTGGGGATATGGTATTCTGTATGATCTCCTAGACCTTATTTACTTAAGTTGATATTTGGTGTTGAATGTTGCCGAAGATATCCCAGTGATGGTACACCACTGCTAGATGTATGGCTAGATTATTGTATTGCATTGTATTGTATTGTTTTTTAGTAGTGGCAATGTATCTTGTATTTTGCTGAATAAAAATGTTTCAAAAAACTTTTTTTCACCTTAAACGGGGTAATTTTCAAAAGGTAACTACTATTGTAGCAATTTTCAAAAGCGATTTACCCATGTAAAGTGAACTTACACAGGTAAATCCTATGGACAATTCAATGGCAAATATTGTATCAATTTTCAAAAGTCCACTTACTTGGATAAAACCAATTTTAAGCATGTACATGCTTTTGACAATCAGGCCCATAAAGTGCTACATTTATATGCATAAAGTACATATAAAATAGCAACTTACTTGCATAAATGTTGGCCTTTCCCTGTAATGTTCTGAGAAGAACTTTTGAAAATTCTCCTTTGAGTGAGCACATGATCAGCAGCACAACAGCAGAATGTATATATGTGTGACTTTTTATCAGGGAAAGAAAGTAGTGTGTATTAGGGATGTGCAGAGCAAAATTTTATGTTCATATTTTTTATGTCCGAAAGGGGGTCCCACTTGCGGCCAATATGGACATAAAAAAAATCCAATGAGTTGGGTATATGTACATATGTGCAAAAAAAAATTTTAAACCCCCTCACCCTCCTTAATCCCCCCCCCAGACTTACCACAACTCCCTGGTGATCGAGCGAGGAGTGAGGACGTCATTTCTGCAATCCTTGGCGAGAAGCATGTGACGTCGGCGGCACGTCGAGTGACGCGGCGTCACGTGATTCCCGGCGAGTTCGCGCCGGACGGCTCGTTCGGCCCAAAAAGAACTTTTGGCCAGCTTGGGGGGGCCTCCTGACCACCTCAAGCTGGCCAAAAGTTCTTTTTGGGCCGAACGAGCCGTCCGGCGCGAACTTGCCGGGAATCACGTGGCGCCGCGTCACTCAGACGCGGCGTCACGAGCCGTCCGGCGCGAACGAGCCGGGAATCACGTGACGCCGGCGTCACTCGACATGCCGCCGACGTCACATGCTTCTCGCCAAGGATTGCAGAAATGGCGTCCTCACTCCTCGCTCCATCACCAGGGAGTTGTGGTAAGTCGGGGGGGGGGGGGGATTAAGGAGGGTGAGGGGGTTTATATTTTTATTTTGGCTCAACAATCGCGATTTCCCACATATCGAACATATCTATGTTCGATATGTGGGAAATCCGATCGTTTATGTCGAATCAATTTTTTAAGTAAAAAAAAAATATGAGTTGCGTTTTACTAATGCGGTCAATCCGAATGCACACCCCTAGTGTGTATGCATCTGCATCGGAGAGAGAGAGTGAGTGTATGTATCTTTGTGTCAGAGAGAGCGTGCATGTGTGTCAGAGAGAGAGAAAAAGAGTGTGTGTTGTATCAGAGAGAGAGTGTAAATGTGTCTTTGTGTGAGTATGTGTATTTGTGTCTTTGTGTGAGTGTGTATATTTGTATGTGTGTCTTTGTGCCTGAGAGAGAGAATATGCATTTTTCTTTGTATCTGAGAGAATGTATGTATATGTCTCTTTGTGTCTGAGATAGAGCATGTGTGTGTGTCTGAGAGAGAGATGGCCTTTTCTTTCATATGTGTGTCTTTGTACATGTGTGTGTGTGTGTGTGTGTGAGGGGGGTTCAGTTATCTCTCCTGCCCACTTATAAAAGGCATGAATGCCCTCTGCCTCTGTTAATTCCCGTTTTGTGGCTCTCAACCTGTGAAAGGTTGGCCACCCCTGATATAGGACCTACTTCCCAAATGTACCTTGTTGCAGGCTCAAAAATCTCTAGCTATAGGCTGTGGGTAAATGGGTATCTCTACATCTGGGTCTGGCTGAGCATTTTCTCTTAGCTTCCCAATTGGTTCTCCTCCTGTTTCTGACTATAAAAACATAGGAATATGATGGCAGAAAAAGACAATATGGCCCATCTAGTCTACCCATCCACCTAACTATTTTAGCTTTACAATTTCCATCACTCCCTTAGAGACCCTCCATGTTTATCCCATGCTTTTTTCAGATAATGTTTTGTCTCCACCATCTCCATTGGGAGGCTGTCCCATGCATCACTTCCCTCACTATAAAGAAACATTTCCTAAAAATACTCCTGAGTCTATCCTCTTTCACACTCGTCCCATGATCCCTTGTTCTAGAGCCTTCTTTCTATTGAAAGAGGCTAACCTTTTGTGCATGGAAACCTTGGAGGTATTTAATGTCTTTATCATACCTCTCCTATCTCACCTTTCCTCTAGGATCTACATGTTTAGATGTTTAAGTCTGTCCCAATGACCAATGAGCATTTTAGTAGCTACTCTCTGGACCCACTCCAACCAGTTTTGTCTCCAAATTGAACATGATATTCTGTCTCCAAATTGAACATGATATTCCAACTGAGGTCTCATCAGAGTTCTATACAGGGTAATATCATCTCTCTTTTTCTGCAAGCATTCCTCTCCCTATGCAGCCAAGAATCTTTCTGACTTTTGCTTTCACTTTATCCACCTGTTTGGACATCTTAAGATAAGAACATAAGAACAAGCCATACTGGGTCAGACCAAGGGTCCATCAAGTCCAGCATCCTGTTTCCAACAGTGGCCAATCCAGGTTACAAGTACCTTTATATATGATCAGTCAACCCCAGATCATATTTATTTATTTATTGTTTTTTCTATACCGTCGTTTAGACGAGCCTTCACAATGGCTTACAAGCTTCACAGACAGCAGTAATATTATTACATTATAAAATGGAAGTATTAAGATGTTAATAAAAACACATAACAGATATAAATACCGAGTGCAATACATAAGTAAATTATCAAATCTAGGGCCTCATTTTCTAAAGTATCGCAGGCATGCAATACTTTAGGGAATGAGGGGCGGGGGGTGGGCCTGCGCTAGCTGGCAGCGATCGCACCGTCGCGATCGCTGCCGGCTAGCGCAGGTGCCGGTTTCGCACCCAATAGTGCCACCATAGAAGGTGTAGCTATTGGACGCAAACTCGGACGCGAAAAGGGCCTTACCTTTTCGTCGTCCGCGACGTCTTTGCGGAGTTGGCCCCGGTGACACCCCGACTCCTCCTCTTCCGGGGCCGACTCTGCCCCCATTTTGGTATCGCACGCGATAAGGGAGTTTTTGCGTGGGAAACATCACTTATCGCGTGTGATCCCTCTGGAAAATGAGACCCTTAATTTGCTATTAAGATAAAATACATATAGTAGATATCAATCATGAGTACAATACATATAATCAAAATATCAATCTAAAATTAAATAATCATATGCAGATGCTCTTCTTTTGTGCTTACAGGCATTTCATCCTCAGTACTATATCTCTACCTTGGATTTTTGCATCCTAAATGCATAACTCTGCATTTTTAACATTAAATCTTACCTAACAGACCCTAGACTATTCCTCAAGGATTACTAGATCCCTCCTCATATTTTCTACATTTTTCTGGCCCTGTTACAGATTTTGGTATCATCAGTAAAAAGACAAACCTTTCCAACAATCCTTTGACAATATCACTGATAAAATGTTGAAAAAAAACAGTCCAAGCATCAATCCCTGGGAAACACTGCTAGTAATGCATCCCTCCTCAGAGTGAACTCTTTGGGCCATATTTTAAAGGCCCAGCGACGTGCGTAAAACTCCAGGATGCGTCTAAGTCCCGGGGCTTTACTAAAGGGGCGCTCCGTGCTGGGGAAGGGGCGGGGCCAGAGGCCTCTGTCACAGCAGCCATTTGCCGCTGTGATGGAGGATCAGTGCCAGCAGGCTGCCGATGCATTCAACTTGCGCCTGCCCAGAGGCAGGCGCAGAAGGAAAGACAAAGGTCAGGGGGGGTTAGAGTAGGGCTGGGGGGAAAGGTTAGGGGAAGGGGTGGGAAGGTCAGGCTAGAGGGAATGGGGAAGGCAGTATGGCTCTGCACGTGCAAGGTGCACAATTGTGCACCCCCTTGCATGCACCGACCCCCAATTTTATAACATGCGTGCGCCTGTGCGCGCATGTTACAAAATCGTGTGTCCATGTGTGCGCGCCAGGTAGCGTGCTCACATGAATGTGCTCGCGCACCTTTCAAAATCTACCCCTTATCACCTCCCACTCAACCAGTTTCTAATCATGTCAAACTCTAGGGTCCATTCAAGAGTGCTCAATTATTTATAAGTTGCCTCTGTGGAACCGTGTCAAAGGCCTTACTGAAATCCACGTCCCTTGATCCACCTCTCTGGTTACCCCAACGAATTAATCAGATTTTTTTTAACAAGATCTACCGCTGGTAAAACCATGCTGGCTTAGATCTTGCAATCCATTGGATTCCAGAAATTTGAACTAGCCTCTGTTTTTTAGCAGTGATTTAATTAATATTCTCACCACAGAGGTCAGACTAATCAGCTGTACTTCCCAGTCTCTTCCTTACTTCCACTTTTATGAATAGGAGCCATATCCGTCCATCTTCAGTCCTCCGAAACTCTCAACTCTAAAGAGCTGCCAGCATATCTCTAAATTCACTTAGTACCCTTGGATGTATCTCATCCAGCCCCGTTGCCTTAGCTGCTTTAAGTTTAGTTAGCTCCTCACAAGCATATTTTTCTAAAATCATTTGAGATTTACTTCACAATTCTATTAATGTTCATTTTATGTGGTCCTGCTCATGGCCCTTCCATGATGAGCACTGAACATAAATATTGGTTAAGCAATTTTGTTTTTTCCTCATGAGCTTCTACATATTCCTCCCCTTCACCTTGTCCCCCCTTTTTACTGTAGTTACTATTTTTTCTTCCATTGGAATTATGCATGCCTGACTACTTTTCCAGCTTTTCTTAGCTTTTCTAGATATTGTTGCCTGCCTTCCTCTTTCTGTGGTCTCTTGTAGATTTTGAATGTTCCCTTTCAGCTGCTTCTTTAGAAAACCATAGTGACCTGTTTTTCTCTCTTTACTTTCCTAACAAAAAGCTTAAGGCTAGATTTTCTATCGTCGCACGACTCTGTGAATCACACGGTACTGGGTGGGCAGGGGGCCGAAGTGGTGGGCGGGCCTGCGAAAGCCGGGAGCGATCGCACCACTGTGTTGCTATTGCTGCCGGCTTTCGCAAACCAATAGCGCCACCGTGAAAGGTGGTGCTATTGGGCGTGTTACTGACGGCGATAAGGCTCCTTACCTTTTCGCCGTCAGCAATGTCTTCGCGGTGTCCACCCCAATTCCACCCTGACTCCTCCCCTTCCAGTGCAGACGCCACCCAGAACCCGCCATGATCTAGGTATCGCATGCGATCCCTTTAGAAAATGACTCCCTTACTTGCCCTTATAATATCTCCTTTGTTTTGCTCACTGCTTTTCTACTTTCCCTAGTTTTTCCCATCTACTTAACAATTCCTTGAGGTACTCCACCATTTTAACAAAGTTAATTTTCTTGAAGTCCATCACCCTTGCCTTTGAATGAACTTTCATCTCCTACACTCTATTACTGAACCACACCATCCAGTGATCACTGGGGTCCGTTATAAATTGACAAAACAGTTTTCCCTGTAAAGAATCCAGGATCTTTTTGCTTCTAGAATACTCCACAACTGGGATGTCCCAATCAACATTCAGCAGGTTGAAATCCCCTAGCAATAGTTCCACCCGTTTCATAGCAATTTTATGAATATCCTTACATCTTTCCAGATTAACCCACAGTGCCCCCTCCTTAAGGCCTGGATTCACTATTCTCGCAGAAAATAGTGAATCATGTGGTACCAAGGGGCAGGGGGTGAAGCGGGGGGCAGGCCTGCGAAAGCCGGCAGCGATCACATCACCGAGGTACTATCACTGCTGGCTTTCGCACCCAATAGTGCCACCATGAATGATGGTGCTATTGAGTGCACTACTGGCGGCGATAAGGATTCTTACCTTTCGCCATCAGCGAAGTCATCGCGGAGTCCACCCCGATGCCACCCTGACTCCTCCCTTTCCAGTGAGGACCTCCGCTACGACTCCTCCCTGATCTAGGTATCGCACGCAAAAACTAAGGTTGAAGGCAACAGTCACAGGAAGCTCTGTTATAATTCAGAGACACAGCCTAGGCTAATTACAAAGCTGCTGCTTGCAGTCAGTGTGTCTGTTAAAAGAAAGAGCGAGAGCGCTAACTTAGGGGTCATTTTCTAAGGGATCACATGCGAAAAAGGGTGCAATCCCTAGATCGGGGCAGAGTCCGCACCGGAAGGGAAGGAGTCGGGGTGGCATCGGGGCGGACTCCACGATGACTTCGCCCCAATCTAGGTATCGTACGCGAAAAGGGACTTTTTGCTTGTGATCCCTTTAGAAATGACCCCCTAAGTTAAAACTCTCACTCTCTCTTTTAACAGACACACTGACTGCAAGCAGCAGCTTGTAATTAGCCTAGACTGTGTCTCTGAATTATTAACAGAGCTTTCTGTGACTGTTGCCTTCACCTACTTGGTCCTCTGCCAAAGATCTCCAAACTACATTTCCCAGCACCCATGTGCTTCCTGCTCTATCTGGCTTTACAATCCTTTAGCCAGTCTTCCTTTCTGCCTTAAAGCAATTTTCATCCTGGGACTCATTTAGATCTCCAGATGACTTCTGAACAATCTAGTTGTCCTATCTTTTCAGGCAGCTTCTGCCTGTGTGAATCTTCTGCATCATCCAGGTGTGCTATTTCTCTATATGAAAATAACAAAAAAAAATCTGAATTTCAACAGGATTTTCTTTTATTTGCAAACAAATGCACATTCCTATGTTTGATCTCATGGGATTTCTCACTAAATTCCACCTAGCCAAATTTGGTGATAATTACATAACCATAAGTTAAAGTTAAAACTATATCTATACCCCAACTCCTTCCTCCCCACGCAGTTACTCCACTCAAGATAACATGTATTATTAGGCTCATATAAACACAATGAAGGATGGAAATTTTCACTGTATGCCAAATTTCAAGAATGATGGATAATTGGTAGACTTAGATTAGCATTATCTCTTGTGTATATCAGTTTACAGGTATTCATCATAATCATTCCATAATATAGTATGCACATTTTTTAAAATATTAATTTGTGAATTTTACAATAGATATGATTATAGTATATTACCATAAATAGCATAAAGATCATTTGCCATTTAGAATTCATCAACCCCATTTATGAGGCCCAGCTGAATTATCAGTTTAATGAAAAGTAAATAAATGTACATTTCTGAGAAAAAAAATAACTTTTCCCACTGCTGGATTAGCTCATCTTGCCTGGAATTATACCAAAAAAATAGGACAGATGATTGCAAGCAGTCTCAAATTCTTGTATTTTTCCCTGAACTAAAATTAACCATTTGATAATTGTACAGAAAATCTGTACATGCTATTGATAACGATGAGCCTTTTTTCAATTATATTGTGGGATTAAATATTAATTACAGCATTTCTTTCTCTTTCAGGTCACAGTTGCTTTCCTTTTTTTCATAAGAAACTATGAAACACTTTTCTACAGCTCATTTCAAATGCTGGATTTTAGCATGTTTCTTAATCAGAGAGAATTTTTATGCCAAATAGATTGACTGAATAGGGCAAGGAAAGTGTATATGTATGATTATTGAAATGTTTACGCAGAATGTAGTCTCTAAGTGGGCCTCTACTATATTTGTAAGGTTCAAACATGAAATCCTTAAGACTGCATGAAATCTATTTTTCTCTTGATTTCAGTGACTTGCTATCTTACAAGATCTCATTATGGTTTCAAAGGAAAGAAGGACCTTCCTTTTGGCAATAACTGTTTCATAATTAGAATAAATACACACAGAATTCCACCACATAGTCATCTCTAAAAAAGCATTATCCTTCCAGTAATTGAGTATTAACTTTATTGCTACAGAAAGCAAAAAGTCTAATAGCTTTTATTCTCTAAGAGACAATTATTCTTCCACAGTTCAAGACTTCCATATTATTATTTTATACAATAATTCCCCCTACGAGTATAAGACAGCACATATCCTTTTTCATACCTGTTTCCAAAATTCATTCCAGTGAGAATAAAAATATAGCAAAAGAGAAAAGAAGCCCATCTTGTTGGAGCTTGTGTCGGCCTCGAGCTCGGAAAGCTCAAGGCTTGGTAATCCTGTTGCGCTGACGATGGGATGGAGCGCAACCGAGAACTCTCCAGCGTGGAATGTGTGCCCTTGCGGGTGAAGACAGTCCAAGTCTGGGAGTCAGGAACCTCGAATCCTCTGCCGACCTGCATGCTCATGAGACCACCAATGCAATGGTGGTCTCTGAGTGGTCCTCCAACTGCTCCTAGCCTTTTCAGACCTGCCACAGGGTGCAGCAGATGCGGCAGGCTGGACAGAGATCACGGTGGAAGGAGGCCGTAGGCACTGGAGCTTGGAACTCTGATGTGGAGCTTGAGATGAAGGCAGGAAACAAGAGGGATGAGCAAGACCCTAGGTGCCCTACACAGCACATGGGGCTGGTCACGGACCACACTGTCCCCTTTGCACCCTACACAGCTGGATGGCTGGTTGCGGACCACGAGGAGATCAGGACAGGTTCAGAAAGTCTCATAGCACAGGTTAGCAGAAGCTCCTCGGATCCTCCAGAGTCGGGACTTGGGAAGACAAGATAAAACCTTGGAGCTTGGAAACTCAGATTAAAAGCAGGGAATCTCCGGAGGTACAGGTCCCACCGGACCTGGAGCATTAGGACCGGGAACATGACAGAACTTGGGACAATGGACATCAAGGAACATCAGGACATCAAGGAACATCAGGACATAGACCAGGAAGATAAACGAAGATCCATGGAAGAAAGTCAAGATGCCAGGAAGGAGCTGGAAACAAGAAGTCCTTTGCTGAAGCAATGACAGACTGGCAGAGAAGCCCTTCTATAGGGTTGGAAGCAATCAACTCCCTGGGAGGAGTTCAAGTGGACCACACCTGGCTGGCCCTTTAAATGTAGGAAGAAGCCAAAGGCTCGCCCCTTAGGAAGGAAGGGGCAGGACTCAGGACAACAACCATGCTGCCTCTGAGAAGACAGAGCAGGGCTGGGCCCGGAAACAGGCCCCAAAGCACAAGGCGGCTCTCCTGCCACTGAAGGAGGAGGAAGAGCGGCTCCCTCTGTGAAGGAAAGTCCGGTGATGCGGCCTCTGGGCTGCAGAACCAGATGGTGGTGTTGGCGGCTTCCAAGCCACGAGGAGGGCTCGGTCAGCGGTGTCCTGCCATGGAAGAGGTCTGGGGATGCGGCCTCTGGGCCATGGAATGGTAGCGGCTCCATGCCGCGGGAAAGGCCCCTGCTTCTGCGGCCTCCGGACCCTCAGGTGCCCTACACAGCACGTGGGGCTGGTCGCGGGAAACACTGTCCCCTTATGCACCCTACACAGCTGGACGGCTGATCGTGGACCATGAGAGGAGCGGGGCAAGCTCTGGACACACACACAGGTCAGGAACGATGAAACCCCTTGGATCCTCTGGAGTCGGAACAGGAACAGGCTCAGAATTAAATCATGGAACTTGGAACCCGGAACTCAGACTTAAAAACAAGGAACCTCCGGAGGCACGGGCTACTCAGGACCTGGAACATCGGGACTTGAACATCAGGACTTTGACATCAGGACTTGGAACACAGAGCGTCTGGACTGGAACACGGAACATCAGGTCAAGACAAGGACATCCAGGAGAGATCAGGAATGAAAATGCCGGGCAGGAGCAGCACGCAGAGAAGTCCTAAGGAGGAGAAGCTCCCAGGAGGACTGACTCCTTACCAAGGCAAGGAGAGAATGCAGGCTGAGCCCTTTTGTAGGGCTCTGCAGGGAAACGCCCATGGAGGAGTCCACAGGTGGGGCCTGGGGCATATCCGGCCGCGGGCCCTTTAAATGCAGGAGTAAGATGCGGCTGCGCCCCTTAGGCAGAGGAGCAGGACCCTGGACAGTGGTGACCTTGCCGCTGCGAGGAGCAGGAACAGGAAGCAGGCCTCAGTGCAGGTCCTGACAAGGGAGGCGGCTTCCCTGCCACACGAGGAGGATCATGGGGCGGCTCCAGCCGCTGAAGAGCAGGCCTCCTAGTCTGCTGGGAGGCAGCGTTGGCGGCGGTCCAGGCAGTGGGAAAGGCCCAGCAACAGCGGCTCCATGCCACAGTGACATTGGAAAGATGGTGGCCTCCGGGCCACGTGAAGCTCAGCAGCACTCTGCTGCGGCACGGCTTCCAAGCTGTGTAGAAAAGTTCGGTGCAGCTTCAGGAGAGAGGTAAGAGGCCTCCCGTGGCTCCGCCCATGGGAGGAATCGCAACATATACCTACTCAACAGTTGGCCAATTGTCCAAATATTTTTTTCCTAAACCATGAGTTCCTTTTTATTTTGAATTTTACATTCTTCCAAAAGGGCATTTTCTTAGAAATAATCTTAAAAGATTTACACTTTTACAGAATACCTGAAAAGTTTCTAAAATTGACTGGAATACTAAATTGTTCTCAAGTACAGAAGGAAGACACATTCCTGCAAATAAATGGTTAGGTTTACCATTGCCTCCTCTAGCTCACCTCGGGTTTCTAAAGGAACTCAAATTTGAAATTACAGACCTACTACTGGTAATCTGTAACATATCATTTGAATCTGCCTCACTTCCGAAGGCATAGAGAGTAGCCAATATAATACCAAGTTTCAAAATCCAGAATCCAGAGTTGGATCCAAGTTGGCCACACACTAAGGGATGCTGCTCCATCAATTCCATTCTTGCTTTCTTAATATTGGTTTCCTTAAAATCTTTTTGTTATTTCTTACTATGGGCAAGAGGAAGGGCAAGACTAAAATGTACCCGGAGGTTTCTGAAGGTTCATCTAAGACCAGCCTGATGGATAAAACATGTGTTTCAGAGCCAAGAACTTCCCTTCAAGCTCTGTGGAAGCATCTTTGGGTGGCCTGTTGAGCAGCAGTCTGTCACCAGCTGCCCCTGGCTCTGAGTCATCTTTACTCCGGAGCAGCGCTGAATTCCTCCACAACCTGTTCCTCCCAAGCTTAGCATTGACGGGATGGTTCTGTCCACATTGCACACAGATGACATCATAGAGCTGACTACTTCGGCGTCGGGAGGTACCCAAATGGAAGAGCTGAGCTACAGGACAGATGGTTTGAGCATGCTGGGAGCTGAATCTCTGCCTGTTTCTCTTCTGTTATTCCATCGGATGGGACTGTTTTCAAGGAGGTACAGTTAACTCCCATGGTTAAGACATCTAATATTACCTTAGATATATTTTGGGAAACTATAGCTAATTTTTCCAATCAAGTCTCAGTTTGTATTACAGCAACATGAATTAGCTAACTTGTTTCAAACTTCTCACTCTCAAATGCTTGAAATTGCAACACGTGTGGATTCTTGTGAGACTATGGAACTAACTCTGTAGAAATCTGTTGAATCAATCTTGGTTGATCATTTATATTTGCAGAATAAGTTGGAAAACCTTGGAAATGTTGTGTGTCATTGGAACATAAGAATTCTTAACTTTCCTAAGAAAAGATTAACTATCGTAGTGAAGATGTTACACAGATAATTTTTGGAGAATTTATCTATCAAGGAAAGTTTACTTCCTCCAATCTCCAAAGCCTATTATGTTCCTATGAATCAGAAGGATCAAGAAGTGAGAGATGTTCCTGCAGATGCTGGTTTATTAGATTCATCTCATCTTCCTTCTTTTCTCAAGAGTTCAGCGGATGAAGAAGTTGCTTCTTCTACTTACTTGTCACCTTTGCATTGGACTCAGATCGAGATTTTATTCTGAATTGTTTTTTGTAAATGCAATGTTCCCTTTTTAGGATTTATTAGGGTCATTTATCAAATCACATTATGGCATTTTCGCATGCGAAAACTGCATTAAAGCATGCAAAAATGCCATAATGCATGGTGTAATGCAAATTTTTAAAAGGGAGGGATTGGGGAGGAGTCCTGAAAAAGTGGGCTGGTTTCACAAAGCCATAATGCAATTTTTTCACAAATTCTGTTTGAGCATTTTTAGGCTGAGAGTAAGAGTGTGAGTGTGAGTGAGTGTATATGTGTGTGTGTGTGAGAGAGTGAGAGTGAGAGAGAGAGAGAAAAAAACCTCTAGGGTAGCATCATAGTAAGCAGCTATTTATGCTACTATAGGAGGCCCACCTAGTAAGTGAGGTATAGGTAGTAGTGTAGGGGTTAGGGGCCACTTTTACATGCTGAGTGAGACTTATGGACAGAATAGTACACTCTTGTGAAGATTTGATATCTTTGGAGTGAGGAAACTCACACAAATATGAGATTTGCACAATGTTCTCTCACCCTAGCTTGATGAACTCTCTACCTGGTAACATCAAGCTAGTTTGAGAGAACATTGTGCAAATCTCATCTTTGAGACAGTTTCTTCATTCTGAAGGACATCAAATCTTCACAAGAGTATACTGTTCTGTCCATAGGTCTCACTCTGCATGTAAAAGGGCCTCCTATAGAGATATAAATAGCTAATAGCTAACTACTACAAGGGCCTTGTAGATAGGGTCTCTGTCTCTCTCTCTCTCAAATGAGCACTTTGTAGGTAGGAAAATGAATTATGTAGCATTAGTGTGAAAAGTTAACACACTTTGTAGTAATAGTACTACCATAGCACATATTGTGATAATTAGGAAATTACCATAAAACATGACCTTTTTCTACCACATGCAATATTTACAGGAATTTTATAAATCTAGGCCTAAGATCTGTATGTTTCCAGATGTGTGTAAAGTAACTCAGACCAAGAGGAAACACTTTTTTTGTTGATGTGTCCTGCTGTTTTGAATGTGGGGGCTCTGTTTTGGCTATATTTTCCAAGAAAATGTGTCATAAAATTTCAGGGCATCGATCAAGTCTTCTTAGATCCTTCCCAGTTAAATGTTTCCTCAATGATAAATCCAGATGGGATATAGCTCCTTTAATGCCAAGCAAGTAACTTTCGTGACTTGTAGCGCAATGTATTTAGAAGATTCTTTCCCTTAGTAATTGATGGGCCTTTTTTCTTCTTTCTTTTCTTTATTTCTTCTATTAATTTCATTGGACCTTATCTGCAATTTGTGGTCTGACAGGGTACAATGAGGTTTATATTTCCTAATTATATTGTTTCTTCCTTTATGTATTTTATCATCTCTATTGTACCATTTCTAGTGATGTTGTATTAACTTAATATTCTAAAATTAATAAATTAAGAGTAAAAAAAAAAAAAATAACTCCAGGGTTGACCCTACCACTACAAATTGGTGACCCTGACATCACTGCTGGGTAAAATGGTAGAAGGTATTGTGATTAACAAAATTATTAAACATATGAATAAACATGGTTTAATGAGAAAAGGTCAGTATGTATTTAGCACAGAGAGGTATTATTTTTTGAATTTATTAGAATTATTTGAAAATGTTAACAAGCAAGTGGACAAATGTGAACCAATCGACTATACTGTATTTGGATTTTCAGATGGCATTTGATAAAATCACTCACAAGAGACTCCTTAGCAAACTAAGGCCTGGATTTATAAAAAATGTACTAAATATTGCATGTGATAGTAAAAGGGGTGTGTTTTATGGTAATAGGTAGTTTATTGCAATTATACCTATGTGAAGCACTTATGATGTGCCAGATTTGTTGTATTTCCTACATACAACCACTGGGGGGATCAGGGCCCTCCAATGGGGGGAAGAGAGAGAGAGAGAGAGAGAGAGACAGACAGAGAGAGAGAGAGAGAGCGAGAGAGAGAGAACCTAACCATAACACCATTATACTAGATAGGTATTTATATCTCTATGGGAGGCCCACCTAGAAACTCGAGGTGAGGTTTAGGTATTAGTGTAGGGGTTAGGGGCCACTTTGACATTCAAAGTGAGATGTAAAAACAGAACAGTGCTCTCTACCTGGGTAACATCAAGCTAGGTTGAGAGAACATTGCACAAATCTCATCTTTGGGAGAGTTTTCTCACTCCGAAGGTCATCAAATCTTCACAAGAGGGACCCCTGCACTAATACCTAAACCTCACCTCGAGTTACTAGGTGGGCCTCCCATAGAGATATAAATACCTATCTAGTATGATGGTGTTATGGTTAGGTTCTCTCTCTCTCCCCCCCCTCCCCTGATGGACTCTCTACCTGGGTAACATCAAGCTAGGTTGAGAGAACATTGCACAAATCACATCTTTGGGTGAGTTTCCTTACTCCAAAGGTCATCAAATCTTCACAAGAGAGCACTGTTCTGTTCATACGTCTCACTTTGAATGTTAGTGGCCCCTCTCTCCCCTGATAGCTAGGCTGGCTCTCCAGGAGCTTAAAACATCACAATGCACAATAAAGCCCTATCACACAGCTTTATGCAAATGAAAAAGGTGTAGTTAAAGCTGTGTGATACAGCTTTGCAAAACTGTGAGCCCACTTGGCCAAATATCCTCCCCTTTTTCTCATTTGCATCGTACCATGCACTAATGATGTTTTCGCATGCGTTAATGGTGTTTTTTGCATGCAAAAACGCCATATAGCACTTTGATAAATGACCCCTTAAAATGTCAAGGGAGGTCTTGTTGTGGATAGTTACTGGTTAAAAGACAGGAATCAAAGAGTAGGAATAAATGGTCAGTTTTCCCAATGGAAGGAGGTAAATAGTAGGGATGTGCAGACCAAAAGTTTAAGTTCATAAGTCCATAAGTCGAAAGGGGGTCCCATTTGCGGTCAATATGGACATATGGAGAATTCCATAAGTTGAGTCTATGTCCATATGTACAAATAAAAATTTAAACCCCTCACCCGCCTTAATCCCCCCCCAGACTTACCAAAACTCCCTGGTGGTCCAGCAGGGTCAGGACGCCATTCCTGAACTCCTTTGCAAGGAGCACGTGACGTCGGCGCCACGTCAGAGTGACGCGGCGTCACGTGATTCCCCTCGGGTTCGCTCCGGGACCCCTCGTTGGGCTCAAAAGGAACTTTTGGCCAGCTTGGGGAGTTTTGGTAAGTCTTGGGGGGGGGGGATTAAGGAGGGTGAGGGGTTTAAATTTTTATTTAGATCAACAATCGCGATTTCCAACGTATTCAACATAGCTATGTTGAATAAGTTGGAAATCCGCTCGTTTACGCCTCATCATTTTTTTAAGTTAAAAAAAAAAATAAGTTGCGTTTTCCATTTAAGTTCAAAACGAATGCACACCCCTAGTAAATAGTGGAGTGCCTCAGGGATCTGTATTGAGACCAGTGTTTAACTAATTCATTAATGATTTGGATTAGAAAGCAATGAACAAGGTGATCATATTTACATGTGGGGAGACCCCCACATTTTTGTCCTTTTCAATTCTAAAAGAACAATATATTTTGGATGGGAGAGACTCAGGAGTTTCTATTGCCTGAAGTATTAAGGAAATGTTTGAAATTTCATTACTTCAGAGTGACCACAGGATAGCACTTAATGTGACACTGGATTTCTGCATTATGGATATTGGTAGGTGTAAAAGCATCTGTGTTGTTGCTTTAGGTGATATTGTGTCCTCCTAAGTTTATGGAATGCTTTGATTAGTTGGGAGGTGGTCTGGGAAGGTCTAAATTATGGAAGTTTCCCTTTTTAAATTGGAGCTGAGGAAGAGAAGGATCTTCCAGGATGTAGTTGTTCTGGAGTAGCCAACTTGTAGGCTGGTGGAGCCCAGGGACACCTCTAGTACAGAGTGGGCTATGCAGGACTTTTCCCCTCAGGGGAAGAGGCCCAAGACCGAGTAGTTGAGAGTTAGTGATTTTCCCCATTTGGAACTGGTTGGGAAGAGGAGTGGCAGAAGAGGTAAGTGGAGGAGGAGTTGAAGGGGTGCCTGAGATGAGGGGAACCCCAATGAGAACTGAAGTTTGGAGGAGTCTGAGGAATCCTGCACATTGAGCAAGTGTGAGGCCCAGGACAATGGAAGAGAGGTTCCTGAGGTCATGACATTATGAGTAGCCCTTGGGGTTGGGTGTGAATGACCAGAGGTGTAATTGGGTATGTGCACACTACAGGGTGGATTTTCAAAGGCCCATGTGCATAAAAATCAGGACTTACATGAGGCCGGGCCCTGCACGCGCCGTATGCATTTTCAAAAGGGCCTGGCCACATACCTAAGTCCTGATATGTGCACAAGTGCCAGGCCCTGAAAAAGGGGAGGGACAGGGGGTGGGGTCTGGGTGGGGAGAGATGGGGTGGGGCGGGATGGAGGCCTGCCGGGGCAGTAGCCATTAGCTGCTGACCTTGGGAAGCATATGTTGGCAGCCGGCTGGCACGGGGAAACTACTTCTGCTCAGGAGGAGCAGTAAGTAGAAAAATACAAAATTTTCAGGTAGCTAGGGTAGGGGTTAGGGGTCGGGGTGGAGAGGGGAAATGGAAGGAAGGTTAGGCAGGGGGTAGGGAACTGGGGGAGGCCTGATTGCATCACCACGCGTAATTTACTAAAATGTACCCCCGCTGCACGCACCGTCCTCACATGCATGCGCAGATTTTAAAATCCGGTACAAACATGTGTGCGGCCAATGGATTTTATAACATGTGCGCTCCTTTCAAAATCTACCCCTAAATCCCAGAAGTTATGGAGAAGATCAGGGGAAATAATGGAGGATTGAAAAGATCTGATTTTTGTTTGTGTAGACTGGAAGGATGGTATTACAAACTTTGGTGGACCATGTAGGTTTTAATAGTGCATGTTTTACTCTGTGTATCCAATGAACTCTGAGTATTTAGTACCAAATGTTTGCCCTATAATAAAATGTATATAGGGCCTCATTTTCCAAAGAGTTACCGCGCGCGATACGGCTGTACCGCCTGCGCTAATTTCGCGAACCGCGATAACACGCATATATCGCGGTTCGCGAATGCAAATATGGGATAATGTATTCAGGGGGCGGAGTTGGGGCGGGGCAAATGTAAAGTAGGCAGGATGTACCGCGTGGCGCGAAACCCGCGGCGGTGTTAGCGCAGACGTATCGCGTGGCGCGAACCCTGCGGCGGTGTTAGAGCGGCTCCTAACGCGGCCAATAACTACAACCCTTTCAAATGCGATACAGTCTATCGCGGCGCACAGCGCGCAGCGCGCTACTAGCGCGTTGAACGAAAATTTGCCAAACCAATCCCCATAGACCTACAAATGTAGAGCTGGCCAATAAAAAGGCCTGTTCTTAGTAGGTGAATCTGCTCCACACATTCACAGTGTATGGGGCAGGTGCACGCCATGGCTGACCAGGCCCAACGCAGACGCAGACGCCAGGATGTTGGTCGACGTCGCCATCGTTACAGGCATAGGATCCATCTGCCACGAACCTCATTGCTGGGAATGCCAGAGGATGTAGTCATCAGCAGATATCGCCTCAGCACTCGTGCCATCATGGAACTATATGGAGACATACGAGGTGCCCTTGAGGCCCGAACCCGAAGGAGCCGTGCCATCCCTGGCCTGACCAAACTCTTGGCCGCCCTGCATTTCACAGCAAGTGGCTCCTTCCAATCCACGGTAGCTGTTGTGGGTGGCATGTCACAGAGCACCTTTTCCCGGTGTCTGCACCAGGTCATTGCAGCTGTTATGGACCGCATGCCTCGCTACATAGCATTCCCACGCAACAGACAGGACCTGATGGACCTCAAGCGTGGTTTCTATGCCATTGCCCACTTTCCGAATGTCATTGGAGCTATTGACTGCACCCATGTGGCCATCGTTCCACCCCGTGAGACGGAGGCAGCCTACCGCAACAGGAAGCAGTTCCACTCCCTCAACGTGCAAGTGGTGTGTGATGCTGGAATGCGGATCCTCTCGGTGATGTCCAGATTCCCGGGGTCAGCGCACGATGCCTTCGTACTCAGGCAATCAGCTCTGTATCGCAAATTCGAAGATGGCCTGTATGGGGATGGTTGGCTTGTAGGTAAGATCCACGTTAACATACATATAACATTTTTGCAAGGGTCATCTCTGTAATGGTACACAAAGGTGATGTAGACGCCTGTTGTGATGGAGTCACAGGTCCCCATCACAACAGACCTGAGTGGGACATCGTGTTACTGAAAGTGGCGTAATGGCTCAGGCACCCAACCATGTACCATTGGCTGCCAAGCACAAACTATGCAGTACGCCCTGTATGTGGCATGGCTTGCTCACCTCACCGCACAGGTGGACAGCCTACACATATTGGGTGTAGCCATGGCTACTGGCAGTGTGCAAGATGAATTGAGACCTGTCATGTAAGAGCAGCTCACATCCACAGGTGTTAGTGAGCCCCTGACGTTCCTGAGACCTTGCATCAACATCTCTACTCAGTTGTGCACATTGAGGGGCAGCCAGTTGACACCATGTATGTTGTTGGGTAGGCATACCGACAGAGAAGGTGTACCTGAGCACATATGTCAGTACACAATGACTGGAGTGCATACTGCATATGATTTAAACACAGGGATGTCAGGACAGTGGTGTAATGCACCAACCGCATACACAGAGCTGACATACATCTCACTGTTTAGGGGCCCTTCACGTGCTATAACGCCTAATAGCCACACACCAGCTGTGTGCCAAAGCAATCCTGACACCACACACATAAGGTGTAGGGAAACAGGAATGGGCTGCCTCGTGCCATCCGGTTCAACTGCATGTATTGAGCACATACATCCATGGGACAGAAACATAAGTATGTGTAATCTGTTCCCTATGTCATTGCTACAGGAGACGCAGCCTATGGATGCAGGCCCTGGCTGATGACCCCGATCCCCCAGCCTGCCACAGAACAACAGCTGGCCTATAATCGGTCCTTAACTGCTACCCGCATGGTCATCGAACGTACCATCGGCCTTTTGAAGAGCCGCTTCCGATGTTTGGACAAGAGTGGTGGAGCGCTACTGTATGCCCCCCCCAAGGTTGCTCAAATAATCCTGCTTTGCTGTGTGTTCCATAATGTGGCTCTTCGCCATGGAATACCTGTGGCTATAGCTCCAGACCTCAGACCTGATCCCCCATGTGCGCGTGCACGACGGCATGACAACACACTCAGGGGCAGCCAGGTTCGGCAACACCTTATACAGACACACTTTTAAGGTTGGCATGGGGCAGACCCCTGCCCAGACGGCCTGTTTGCCCACCGATGGGTTAGGAAATAGGTTAGTGTGCAGAGCTCCTTTCAGTCTGCTACGTGCTTCACCTGCTATGTGTGTCCACCCAACAACTGTGTGGGGTGCTGGCCTGCCACAGAGGATGTAGGCCATAATAGGGTGGGGAAGCGCAGCCTCAAGCCTCTGCTGAGGTGCTGTATGTGTGATACCTATTCTGTGCCATTGGGCTAAGCACTTGCTACATACTCTGGGTTGCTGTGCAGTGCACTTCTGCCATCCAAGGTGTACCACACACCTGTGTCATTCCAGATACGGCACACATTATCTGATGGGGTTACTCAGCAACACAGTGCACCTCAGCAGCAAGGAAGAGCTACCTGGCCATGCATGCTCCTGGAAGCAGCACACACACATGCTGTCAGACCCCTCATGATATAGATGGCCCCTGTTGGGACACACAGCCACCATTTAATGCAGGCCGGACATACTCCCGTCATGACATCTCACCTGAAGAAAGTGTCAGCAGTGCTGGCTGCACGGAGCTGTGGGCTGGGGCTACCCAGCCACCTTACGCATTTTTGCCTACAAAGGTGATGGCCTGACTGTTGGCATGTGATGGGGAGGACAGCGTGTCAGGCAGGGTGAGAAACCAATGGCTGACCCTATCATCTATGGAGACTCCAGACATGGCTGTTCATGCAGGCTTGGCCATAACTCCACTATTATTCAACTCCGAACAGTCAACACACCTCACCATAAATATGACTATTAGCTACCTCATACAATGTGATTATATATACTTATCGTGTTTTCCTTTTCATATGTTGCCTTCTTACTCCAAATTCCATATTCCGCTGTTACATGTAACAGCTTTTTCTGCACTATTGTTCAGGTGTAAGCTTATTTTGCACTCCTGTGTCATGTGAACCAGCATGATGGGACTATTGTCAGGAATGTTGGGATCTAACAAACTGAAATACATAATTACAATAAATAAAGGATTCCACATACTGGAAGCATGTGTGGCTCATAAAGTATGTAGGATACAGTGGCCTGTTGCCCTCATACTGTACGGTATAATGGTACACAGGGCAGGAAGGTGACCGATTGGGCTGAGGATTGGTCTGCGCTCTGACCATAACCATGCCTCCCCCCCAGTCTGGCCACAAGATATGCCAACCCATCCCCCCCAGCTTGTGTGACTGGGACAGGTTGCTGTGTTGCCACTATCTGACAATGATGGTGCTGCCCACTGCAGCACCCCATACCAGGATGGCATCTCGGGGTACAGGTGGTACCTAGGCTCTGCATTACACACACACACCCCCCTCACCACCATCCACTCTTGCTTTGGCCCTCAAGCATGAGCCCATGCAGATGTACACCTGGAGCCTACAGGTACTGTACCTTATGAGGGTGCACCCGTCTGGCAGCACGTGAGCTGGCTGCACCCAGCGATATCTTCCACAAGGGGATATAAGGAGGGCCAACGGTGCCATCAGCCCCTGCCATGGCTGGTCACAGTGTTCATATACCGCACACTTGGCCAAGCAAATGTGCATCCGTAACAATTGTGCTACCTGCTGCACCACAGTTGTATGGTCCTGGTTTCCACTAGCTGGGTATGCAGACGTTAAACAGGCTGCACGGTACATGCTGTATGTTCTGACATGGCTACCTGTTGTTAATGAGGTGGAATGTGTCAGTGAAGCAAGATGTGCCTAAGGGTGTTGAAAAATACCATCACAGTGTTCAGTGTTGCACTTGGCCTCTGCCTCGGTGCATACACAGGCCACACAGTGCCATGGACATGGAGGCAACACCGTACACCATGTATGGCAAGCGTTCGACAGGTGACAGCTTCCTGATGTCCACGTACAGTGGAAAACCATCATTCATGGATTGTGTCCTCCATGGGTGCACCAACAGGGTCCTTAGTAATGCCATGAATACAGAACTGTGTGAAACCCAGTGATACAGATCTTCATTATAATCTACTGAATTAGAACAGGACAACAATCATTCACATGCTGCAGAACCCCAGTGTACCTCCCTCCCTACAGGTGTGCTGGTCAGTCAGACGGTGACAGCTAACCAATGTGGCACACACATCATCATCAGTAGAACATTACTGTTTCCACATGCTGAATGACCTGTGGCACTGCCTGACAGGCCATATGTGTAGGAGACCCCCTTTCCCTTGCTTCCCAAGTATGTAGTGCACAGGAGCTGGTGCACAGTGGTGGTACCAGTACTGCTAACTGCGCTGTGTGCAGGCATATAGGGAATAAGGGCCACACATGGACCTACATGTCCCTCCGCGTGACATAGATGCACCCATATTGGTACGTTGGGAGGGTAGGCGTCCCATCCACATGATGTCCCTCAAAAAAGGCTTGCAGGTACAGGAGCTTCACGACAGGGTTTGTGGCACAATGGGTGTGAGGTGCCTACACAACATGATGGTGACACAGGTCACACAGTCTGTGTAAAATGTCTGCTGAAAATGATGTGTGAGCAACATTGTTTACCTGTAACTGTCGCAACTGCACACCTGTAGGAAGGAAAGTCCACTGGGGTGCTGCAGCATGTGAATGATTGTTGTACTGTTGAGGGACAGTTATGTCTAACAAATATCTGTCACTACTGACCGATACCTGTGACTGCCCTGTACTGGTTAGCCAATCAACATGCCCTATCACCAAGGACAGTCCACCTTGGTGAGTGGCTGGCATATGTGTGTGTAGTGACCTAACATATGTGAAGACACTGTAGGACTCTGGACCACACAGTGTGGGCCATCAGATGGTGGGCCATGTCCACCATTGGAACAGGTAAGGGAGGAGCCATGCACACCCCACAGCTAGGAGATGGCACCAGAGGGATGTGTGCCACTATGGATGGGGACCCCTTGTTGCGATATCTGCACCTTTCAGACCCACAAAATCCTACATGGGTGAGTAACAGTGACTGCACAACAGCAGTCACCACATCAGTGTGCACATGGACACCCGCTAAACACACTTAAGGGCTGTTAACCATGCCTTACACCGCTTGCACCCTGTACACAGCTATGGCGATTGTGCATTAATATTGTTCCCCTCTCCGTACAACTGACAGCCCACTTAGCTGGCTGCTGACAGTCTGTGCAACTGCTGTCATACACAGCATGCAGATAGCAACATTACCCTTCCCCTGCCACACTTGTCAGGGGCCCACAACCTTAATGCTAAAAGCGTGCCTAGACGATGGTGTTCCTGGAACACAACCATGCTGCCATGGTGGGGATGTACAACGATGTATGGGATTGCACAGAGTACATGCTTAGCATGTACAGCTGGAAAGGCCTACACAGTATTGTATGCCAATGGTGCCTGGAAATGGAAAGTGTACCTGCGCTACCACTATCATGGATGTCGTGCATGCCAACCTCTCGGTCAGTCACCCAGCAGTGGTGAAAGCAATCGTCCAGTTACCTGCAGAGGTGAGAGACTACCTAGGAGCCAACGTCGGCTAGTACGTTATCATCAGTTAACCTTACTTACGTGGTGTGCGTAATGCCGAGATAGGTACAATACTGCACCCTAGTCAGATATCCATGTCTGGACTCCTCACCGACATCAGTGCATGACATGAGCAGTCCTATTGCAATCCACAGCTGCCCACCCCTTCCCCTTTCCTCACAGATCAGGAGTGCTGCCATACATCAGCACACTCCATTACTATGCATTCCCTGTACTGAGGAACAATACGTCTACTACTGTTAGGGACATGTCTGGTACTGCCCTATGTTTAACTCTGTAAGGTATGTGACAGAGAGATGCACAGGTAGTAATACTGAACGTCAGGCAGGGGCCAGTTTGAACACTCAGTATTGGTGCAATGTGGGATACAACATGCAAGGTGTGGCGGGGGTACACCAACAGCACATCAGGAACATGACACGGACACAATAGGTGGCAGGTTAAATAGGATATTTATTTGTGACAACAGTCAGCAGGGTATAGACAAGTATTATGGCAGCAGGTACAGCATACAATTTATGTTCCTAGATATTCATGATCTGCAAGTACTAGATAGCTAATGGATCCAAAGTGATCCAATTCCGGACTACATCACTCCACCATCAGCAGTATTTACACATATGCAGGCAGTGGGTGTTATCAGTACAGGCAAAGCATGATTACCTAGGAACAGGAAGTGGCACCCCAATAGCTTGGATACTGTAATAAATTGATTACCGCTGGTCAGTATACAATGAGTAGACAGGCATAGGCCCCAGGCAGTCCAAGTTGAAAGAGTGCACTGAAAGAGGACAGCCTGACAGGCCAGCCAGCAGAGTGAAAGTCCAGGCCCCAGGCAGTCCAAGTTGAAAGAGTGCACTGAAAGAGGACAGCCTGACAGGCCAGCCAGCAGAGTGAAAGTCCAGGCCCCAGGCAGTCCAAGTTGAAAGAGTGCACTGAAAGAGGACAGCCTGACAGGCCAGCCAGCAGAGTGAAAGTCCAGGCCCCAGGCAGTCCACGTTGAAAGAGTGCACTGAAAGAGGACAGCCTGACAGGCCAGCCAGCAGAGTGAAAGTCCAGGCCCCAGGCAGTCCAAGTTGAAAGAGTGCACTGAAAGAGGACAGCCTGACAGGCCAGCCAGCAGAGTGAAAGTCCAGGCCCCAGGCAGTCCAAGTTGAAAGAGTGCACTGAAAGAGGACAGCCTGACAGGCCAGCCAGCAGAGTGAAAGTCCAGGCCCCAGGCAGTCCAAGTTGAAAGAGTGCACTGAAAGAGGACAGCCTGACAGGCCAGCCAGCGGACACGGTACCCAGCGGTTCAGCATGTAGGCAGCAGGCAAACACATGAAGGGTCTGGCTACAGCAGGAGGCCCAGGAGGACACAGCAGCAGGAGGCCCAGGAGCAGCAGGAGGCCCAGGAGGACACAGCAGCAGGAGGCCCAGGAGCAGCAGGAGGCCCAGGAGGACACAGCAGCAGGAGGCCCAGGAGCAGCAGGAGGCCCAGGAGGACACAGCAGCAGGAGGCCCAGGAGGACACAGCAGCAGGAGGCCCAGGAGCAGCAGGAGGCCCAGGAGGACACAGCAGCAGGAGGCCCAGGAGGACACAGCAGCAGGAGGCCCAGGAGGTCACAGCAGCACATGGCTTTTGGAGACATGAGGCACAGATCGCACCACACAACCAGCATTAACAGGCTTGCAGCAGACCAGTCATCCTTCAGCACACTGCCAGAATGTGCAGGCCTTGAAACAGAAGGTGGCAGACAGCAGAGTGGCGCAGCGGATGGCGGTGGCAGACAGCAGAGTGGCGCAGCGGATGGCGGTGGCAGACAGCAGAGTGGCGCAGTGGATGGCGGTGGCAGACAGCAGAGTGGCGCAGCGGATGGCGGTGAGCCAGGTGAGCAGGTGGGTGGGAGCATTGCATGGTGCCCCCACCTCCATCTCGACGGCACTGCCCCTCTGTGGGGAGCAGCCAGCGGGACATCCTCTTCCATCTCGACGGCACTGCCCCTCTGTGGGGAGCAGCCAGCGGGACATCCTCTTCCATCTCGACGGCACTGCCCCTCTGTGGGGAGCAGCCAGCGGGACATCCTCTTCCATCTCGACGGCACTGCCCCTCTGTGGGGAGCAGCCAGCGGGACATCCTCTTCCATCTCGACGGCACTGCCCCTCTGTGGGGAGCAGCCAGCGGGACATCCTCTTCCATCTCGACGGCACTGCCCCTCTGTGGGGAGCAGCCAGCGGGACATCCTCTTCCATCTCGACGGCACTGCCCCTCTGTGGGGAGCAGCCAGCGGGACATCCTCTTCCATCTCGACGGCACTGCCCCTCTGTGGGGAGCAGCCAGCGGGACATCCTCTTCCATCTCGACGGCACTGCCCCTCTGTGGGGAGCAGCCAGCGGGACATCCTCTTCCATCTCGACGGCACTGCCCCTCTGTGGGGAGCAGCCAGCGGGACATCCTCTTCCATCTCGACGGCACTGCCCCTCTGTGGGGAGCAGCCAGCGGGACATCCTCTTCCATCTCGACGGCACTGCCCCTCTGTGGGGAGCAGCCAGCGGGACATCATCTTCCATCTCGACGGCACTGCCCCTCTGTGGGGAGCAGCCAGCGGGACATCCCTTCCAACTCGACGGCACTGCCCCTCTGTGGGGAGCAGCCAGCGGGACATCCTCTTCCATCTCGACGGCACTGCCCCTCTGTGGGGAGCAGCCAGCGGGACATCCTCTTCCATCTCGACGGCACTGCCCCTCTGTGGGGAGCAGCCAGCGGGACATCCTCTTCCATCTCGACGGCACTGCCCCTCTGTGGGGAGCAGCCAGCGGGACATCCTCTTCCATCTCGACGGCACTGCCCCTCTGTGGGGAGCAGCCAGCGGGACATCCTCTTCCATCTCGACGGCACTGCCCCTCTGTGGGGAGCAGCCAGCGGGACATCCTCTTCCATCTCGACGGCACTGCCCCTCTGTGGGGAGCAGCCAGCGGGACATCCTCTTCCATCTCGACGGCACTGCCCCTCTGTGGGGAGCAGCCAGCGGGACATCCCTCTTCCATCTCGACGGCACTGCCCCTCTGTAGGGGAGCAGCCAGCGGGACATCCTCTTCCATCTCGACGGCACTGCCCCTCTGTAGGGAGCAGCCAGCGGGACATCCTCTTCCATCTCGACGGCACTGCCCCTCTGTGGGGAGCAGCCAGCGGGACATCCTCTTCCATCTCGACGGCACTGCCCCTCTGTGGGGAGCAGCCAGCGGGACATCCTCTTCCATCTCGACGGCACTGCCCCTCTGTGGGGAGCAGCCAGCGGGACATCCTCTTCCATCTCGACGGCACTGCCCCTCTGTGGGGAGCAGCCAGCGGGACATCCTCTTCCATCTCGACGGCACTGCCCCTCTGTAGGGAGCAGCCAGCAGGACATCCTCTTCCATCTCGACGGCACTGCCCCTCTGTGGGGAGCAGCCAGCAGGACATCCCCTTCCATCTCGACGGCACTGCCCCTCTGTGGGGTGTGCATCACAGTGGTGGTTGGGTGTACCTGCCCATACCCCGTTTATGGGCCATGTTGGTCCCCTCAGGGCCCCTTGCCACGTCCCGATGGTCCACTGGGTGGTGGCATTTTCTTCGGTGGACGGCCCCTGCGGCCTCGGGACACTGAGGGACTTGGCTGGGGCGTTGAGGTTGCTGAGGACGAGGCCTGCACATCTGGCAGCCGCTGCAGAATCTGCATCAGGATGTTGTTCTGTGTGGCTATCACTCCTGCGATGCTGTTGCCTGCACTCACGATGTTGTTGGCTGCACTCGTGACTGCTGCACTCAATACCTGGTTGTCTCGCCTCTGCTGCCGCCATGCTCGCCTCAGGGCACGCATCTCCAGCACTATGCGTTCCAAGCCTCCATCAGCCACTGGTTCCAGTTGGACAGGTGGCACTGCTGGCGGTTCCTCCGGTCCGAGGGGATGTCCCATGGCCATTGGTGGCGCAGCTCCCGCTGCAGAGCTGCATGGGGACATTAGCGGTGTGGGTTGGATGGGCGGGGTAGCCACTGAGCTCCCCGGGATGGCTGCCCGCAGAGGAGTGTGGGGGGGGGGGGGGCCCACTCAAACTCCTCAAAGGCCTCGGTCAGGGTATAGGGGCTGCCTGGGGGTGGCATTGCAGCCTGCACCACCTCCTCCTCCTCCTCCTCTGACCACTGTGTCTCCGCGTCCATGTAGAATGGCCTCGTCAGCATGGGCGGCCGCCTGAGCCCTGGTGGATCCCTGCTTGTGCCTGGGCCCTCCCAGCTGTCATCAGAGGGCTGCTGCCTGGGACCAGATGGCTCTGTAGGAAGATTGGGGAGAAAGAGGATACACTGCATCAGTAACACAGCTGTTCTGTTATATTACTGTGATGTCACACAGGGGCAGCTAATGTACAACCAACATGTCATTCTGCATATACATGTCATTCTGCATATACATGTCATTCTGCATATACATGTCATTCTGCGTATACAGTACAGTTGAGTCCTTTGAGACATTCCTCATGGCATGGGTGGTGGGGCTGAGGCCTGAGGCCCAGCCCTCATGGAGACAGTGACCTGTTGCCAGCATGTCTTGCACCCTGCTGCCTGCCCCTTGCTGACTGGGGGATGGGGGCTGGGCCCAGAAGCCTAACTGACACAGTGAGCTGGGCCCAGAAGCCTGGCCTGTGCACAGGCCAGGCTTCTGGGCCCAGCTCACTGTGTCAGTTAGGGCCTGGCCCTCATGGAGACAGTGACCTGTTGCCAGCATGCCTTGCACCCTGCTGCCTGCCCCTTGCTGACTGGGGGAGGGGGGGCCACTACAGTTCTGCAGAGCACATGGGTAACAGAAACTGAAACCTGGCCTAAACATTGTGTTACGACCGTTCACAGGGGGGGGGGGGGGGAAGGGGCCCCAGAGGGCAGCTTACCCTCTTCGAGGTGGGATGTATCCAGGTGGGGATGCAATCCCTCGAAGACATCTGGTCCCAGCCGCTCCATCAGTTGCTGCTCCATTGGGGTGAACCGGATGGGGCATGGGGACCGTCCGCCTGTGGCCTTCAGGTACTGGTTCCTGTCAGCGATGCGGGTCTTCAGCTGGGCCTTAATGTCGCGGTAGCGGTGGGCCACCTGCTCCCCGGTGCGAGGGATGTCGCTCTGCCGCTGTATGTGCCCAGCTATGCTGGACCAGATCTCGGCCTTTGCTGCCTTGCTGGTCCTCACCGACAGGTTCCCAAACAGCCGCGGATAGTGGCGCAGGACACCCTCGATGAGCATGTCATTGTCCTCCTGGCTGAACCTGAGGGCACGCTGCCTGACCCTGGCCTGGCTGCCTGGTTGGGGTGCCACTTCCGGAGGGTTTTCCTCCCTGTCCTCTCTCTCCACCCCCCCAGGTTCCCCACTCCCTTCCTCCCCCCCCCACCTGACCCTGCACTTCCCACTCCCTTCCCCTCTGCCCTGCCTGTCTAGCCCTACCTCTTCCCACCATCCTATCCTGCCTCACCCCATCCCCCTCCCCCTCCCTCCTATCTCTTCCCTCCTGCCTATCTCTCCCACTACCCCTGTCCCTGTCCCTGCTCCTACTCCTCAGTCCCCTACGTCCCTCCTCCTCCTCCTCCCTCCCCCTCCCCATCCCCCTCCCCCTCCCCCTACTCTCAACACCCCTCTTCTCTCCTCTCCTGCCACTCCTCTCACGCTCCATCCTCCTCTCTCCTCCTCACCACCACCAACACCACCACCACCACCACCACACTCCTCTCTCCTCCTCCTCACCACCACCACCACCAACACACTCCTCTCTCCTCCTCACCACCACCACCACCACCAACACACTCCTCCTCCTCCTCCCCCTCCTCCACACAGATGGACAAACAGTTGACTAACAAACTTGCACTCAAACACAGATTACAAAAGACACAAGGTAAAGGGAAACAAATTATAACAGAAACACAGGACAGCACACTCAGTATTCAATTCTCTAAACCACTTCTCTATACCACCAACACCTACCTTCTCTATCCAACACTCCTTCCAAACCCTCAAAGGAGGAGGGGCAGGAAGTCAGGTTTTATACCAGACACATTATCGCGTGACGCGGTATTTGGTTTCATTTTGTATCGCGTACCGCGGCAACGGCGCGGTACGCGATATTATTTTGAACTTTTCATCGCGTACTGCGATATTTGTTTCGCCGCACGCGAAACAGCTTCGCCGCACGCGAACCACGAAAAAACACCTATTTGCATGGGCCACGCCCCCGATTTTTATCGCACGCGGTAACAATGCGTTACCACTGCGATAATGGAAAATGAGGCCCATAGTCCGATTAGAAAAACAATTGAAAAAAGCAAAGGCTCATTTAACTTTATTTCCTACGAGAGAAAATCGTATAAAATTTTATTCTATCCAAAGTACTATTCATGACTTTATTCAACAAAAAACACAAAAAAATCTACTTTATTATAAACATCGTCTATTTCATTTTGGTAATAAAGCTGGGAAGTTACTTGCTGGATTGGTAAGGTCTTGGGAAGGTAAATCTTATGTTAAAGGGTTACGAGACTTTTCTGGTCAAATTAAGATATCAAATAAAGATATTGGTAAAATATTTACAGATTACTATCATAAATTATATCAGCTGATAAAGTCAACATCCCAGACATGAAGGCATATCTTTCTAGGATAAAATTTCCTAAGATAAATATGGAAGATTTAAAGCTAATTAATGCTCCTATAAAAAAAATTGAATTGGAAATGATCATTAGAGGTTCTACTCTGGGTAAGTCCCCCGGCCCAGATGGAATTTCATATGAGTTTTATAAAATAATGTCTGATTTAATTATTGATCCAATCCGATGTGTATATGACAAGCTTTCTTCTGAGGAATTTAATATGTGGAAGGAGAATAAAGCCACTATAGTTGTCATTCCTAAACCAGGTCGTGACCATGAATTACCTGGTTCTTATAGACCAATATCACTTATTAACTGTGATCTTAAATTAATGGCTAAGGTAATGGCAGACAGACTTGCAACTTTTATTGATAAACTTATTTCTCCTTCCCAAGTAGGGTTTGTCAGAGGCAGACAAGCAGTTATAAATGTACGAAGAGTTTTGGCATCTATAGCCTACTCAGAAAAGTTACATTTAAATTCCCTTCTGGTTAGTTTTGATGCTGAGAAGGCTTTTGATCGAGTGAACTGGGTCTTTTTATTTGAAACCTTACATCACTATGGTTTTCAGGGTCCTTTTATCTCCTTTCTCAAAACTTTATATAGTCACCCTCAAGCTAATATTTGGGTAAATGGGGAATTATCATCAGATTTTACATTATCTCGAGGCACTAGACAGGGTTGTCCATTATCTCCCTTCCTGTTTATTTTATCCTTGGATCCCTTATTACGTATTCTGGAAGAAAGTCATAATATAAAAGGAATTAAAATGGGTTCAATAGTATTTAAACTAGCAGCATTTGCTGATGATCTTTTACTACATCTGTCTAACCCCACACATTCTCTTCCAGTTGCTCTTCAAGTTATAGCAGAATATGGTCTTTATGCAGGTTTTAGCTTAAATTTGGACAAATCGGAAGCTATGGTAATTGGACCGAATACTACTATACCTTGGATTGGAGAATTCCCTTTAAAATTGGCAGTAGATAAAATCAAATACTTAGGTATATGGATTCCAAAGTGTCTTACTAATTTATATGATTTGAATATATCACCATTACAACAAAAAACTGATCTTTTTCTAAGTTCATGGATTTCACTTCCACTATCTCTTTTTGGACGAATACATCTATTAAAAATGACAATATTACCACGCTGGATATATGTACTTAGTGTTCTACCTCTACTTCTCACCCAAATGACAATTGCTAAATACCAGAGAGTAGTCACTAAGTTCATATGGAGAGGAAAAAAACCAAGAATTAAATTATCTAATCTTATGAAACCATTATCCATGGGTGGAATGAGTTTACCTGATTTGAAATTTTATAACCATGCAATTAATTTGCGACATATAGGAGATTGGTTGATGAACACACAATATTTTTCTGATATTTGCCTGGAAGCACAACTACTTACTCCGATATCACTTCGTTATGCTCTACATGTTCCTTATGCTTCCTTGTCAAGCACAATTAAATCAGATCTCCTACTGCAACCATTATGAAAAACTTGGAAATGGTTATTAAATAAGAATTCATTATCTGACAAAATATCTCCTTTTCTTCCATTTTATGGTAATCCAATGCTATCCAAAAATTCATCTACTTCACGTTACTGTTTTTGGGATCGTTCTAGATTCAGATGCGTTGGACAGATATTTAATAGATGATTTTTAATATACATTATTAAGGACTTATTAAGATCTTTAATGTATTTTTATTTAAGAACTCCATTGGTGCAGGGAGGGAGGGAGGGAGGAATATAATGGAGGGGTGGTTTTGGGTTTTGAGAGAAGGGATGGGAGTTAAATGGACTAGGAAGAGAAAAATGAACATAAGAGTTTTACAGAAATATACTGTATGTAATCAGATATATATATTGTAATGTTCATTATTGTATGTTTTTTAAAAAATAAAAACAGATTTATCATAAATTTTTGTTTTCCTGATGGAGAAGAAGAGGAAGGCAAGAAATTTGACATCGTCACAGTGCAGTCTGTATGCACCGGCCCAATGGATCAGCATGTCGTGAGGCATAGAACTGACCCAGGGGAGGGAAGGGGTAGGAAGCCTTTCTTTAGCTTCCATAAGCCCAGGAGAAGGACCTAATGTACCACCACAGCCAACTAGGAGCTCACCCTCACAGATGGCTACAGAACTGGTAGGAATTAACTCTCTGGAGGCCAGCCTAGGAATACAGGCTGGAGACCAAGGAGCTGAGAAACCTTTGATTACGGTTTTACCTGTTGAGTCTATTCCAGTTCTTTCAGGTAGCAATGTTGGGGATATTTCTAATTTGGAAATATCTAATTTGGATATTAATTATCCATTATAGTAATATTAATATTAATTATCCATTATAGTAATATTATTATCTAATTTGGAAATAATTTTCCACACATCAGATGTGTGGAAAATTATTTCCAAATTAGATAATAATATTACTATAATGAACAAATCATTGTCTGCTGTGATAAGTGCTAATGTTGAAAAAATAAATCTGCAAGGGTTTAGGATGGTGAATATTGAAAAGGAATTGTCTGATTTAAAATGTAAAATGCAATTAGTTCATTCATCAGAAAATACTTTCATGCGGGATAGCTTAAACATTCATAGAGAGTTAGAGCGAATGGAAAATATTATGCGAGTAAAAAATTTAAGGATAGTAAATTTTCCGATAACTCGTTTGCTCTCCCCTATAGAATTGTTTAGGAAATTTCTTAAAGAGATATTGATGTACAAAGATGAAGAAGTTCCTAATTTATCTAAAATATATTATCTTACTAAGAAGAAGGAGGGAACTGTTCAGAATCAGGGTCGGGAGAGTCCTCCAAGTTTAGGTATTTCTACCTTCTTGGAGGATTCTCTTGATACTATTGAGAGTAGGGCCACTCTCTTCATTTCCTTTTTATCAGAGCAAGACAAGGATAAAGTGTTCAGGAAATTTTTTGCAAATAAGGATCTCTCCTTTTGCGGACAAAAAATCCAGATTTTTCCAGACGTAGCTAGACCCACCCAAGCCAGGAGAAGGGCTTTTTTGGCATTAAAACATCGTGTTGTGGCTTTGGGGGAACATTCTTTTTGAAATTTCCCTGTATATGTTATGTGAACTATAGGGGGAAAAAATTTGGGTTCACAGATCCAGTTCATTTGGAAACTTTCTTATTAGATAAATTTGAGTCTAATTTGGGATTATTAGAGGTAAATGGTCCTTAAATTAAAGAATAAATCTCCTTCTCTTATTATTTGTTAACTGTAGTCTCGATATACCCTCTTAAGGAATAGAGGGGCACCTAGATTTCAGATTTCCTTTACATAAGATTTGGAGGATGTTCTCTCCCAATTATGTTTGGTATCACATAATAAGATATTTTTAAATTTGTTTACTGATTGATAATATTGGATATATGTGATACACAATATGTAAATTTCTTTCTTGAAAAACAATAAAGAATAAATTGAAAAATAATCAAAATAAAATAGATTTTTAAAAATATCCATAAAATAATCAATAGCTAGTCAGAGTGCCATGGGACTTATTTCTGGATAGGTGAGAAAATGTAAAATATAAGGGTTGAATTAATATTGCCGAGGTGGTATGTCAATTAAAAATGTATAGAGTGAAGGTTATGGGGAGTGTAAGTAGCTTTGTAATTGTAGTTTGGGTGTTAATAAAAGTTTAATTAGATGAGGTATTGAATGCTAGTTGAAAAAGGTGGGTTTTGAGAGATTTTTTGAAATGAGAGGGATTGGATATTGAATGAAGAGAATTTGGTAAGGAGTTCCAGATTATTGGTCCGGCTATTGAAAAAGCTCTCTTTCTGGTGAGATCTAGTCTGGCTTGTTTGGGTGAGGGAATGTCTAGTAGATTTTGGTTGAGTGATCTTAAATGTCGTGTTGGTTTATAGATCCGTTGTAGTGAACAGAGCCAGGTGGATGTATGATTATGAATTAGGCTGTGAATGATGGAAAGAATTTTGTATTTTATTCTAAACTTTATGGGTAACCAATGCAAAGATTGTAAGATAGGAGTGATGGCGTGGAGAGGTTCTGGTTAATAATATCCGGGCTGCAGCATTTTGAATCAATTGAAGTGGATAAAGTGAGGAATCTGGCAATCCTAGGTAAAGAGTAGGGATGTGAATCGTTTTCCATATCGTCTTAACGATAGAAATCGTGTGGCAGGGCAAGAAAATCGTCTTAGGCATGATTTTTTAGTTAAAAAATCGTTAAAAATCGTTTTTTCCGATTAGTGCGCACTAACTGGGAGTTAGTGCGCACTAACTGAAAATGATACAATTTGACACTTTTCAGGTCAGTTAAGGTCAGTTTAGGAATGAATATGTATTCCTATTGGCTGCCCTCTTATTTATTCATGTTACCAAGTTTCCTACTGACAGTATATGGGGGATGGGAAATGGAAACAGTTGGTAGCTTGACAAAACAAGTAATGTGATCAGTCAATGTGACTAGAACTTGTGCCCTAACCCTGATACCAGGGGTATTGTGATCTTCCTGCACACAGTGCCCTATCCCTATTAATACCAGGAGTGTTGTGATCTTCCTGCACACAGTGCCCTATCCCTAATACCAGGGGTGTTGTGATCTTCCTGCACACAGTGCCCTATTCCTGATACTGGGGGTGTTGTGATCTTCCTGCACACATCCCGATATCAGGGATAGGGCACTGCATGCAGGAAGATCACAACACTCCTGGTATTAATAGGGATAGGGCACTGCATGCAGGAAGATCACAACACTCCTGGTATTAATAGGGATAGGGCACTGCATGCAGGAAGATCACAACACCCCTGGTATCAGGGATAGGGCACTGTGTGCAGGAAGATCACAATACCCCGGAGGAGTGAGGGTCAGGCAGCTCCCCCCTGTCTGTGAAGCCAGCCTCTCACTAGTAATGCAGGGAGGGAGCTGTCTCAGACTTCACCATCCTCCCCCCCCCCCCCTTACCCACACACCATTCACTAGCTGGGACATGGGGGAAGTCAGGAGTGAGGGTCAGGCAGCTCCCCCCTGTCTGTGAAGCCAGCCTCTCACTAGTAATGCAGGGAGGGAGCTGTCTCAGACTTCACCATCCACACCCCCCCCCTCACCCACACACCATTCACTAGCTGGGACATGGGGGAAGTCAGGAGTGAGGGACAGGCAGCTCCCCCCTGTCTGTGAAGCCAGCCTCTCACTAGTAATGCAGGGAGGGAGCTGTCTCAGACTTCACCATCCTCCCCCCCCCCCCCCTCACCCACACACCATTCACTAGCTGGGACATGGGGGAAGTCAGGAGTGAGGGTCAGGCAGCTCCCCCCTGTCTGCGAAGCCAGCCTCTCACTAGTAATGCAGGGAGGGAGCTGTCTCAGACTTCACCATCCTCCCCCCCCCTCACCCACACACCATTCACTAGCTGGGACATGGGGGAAGTCAGGAGTGAGGGACAGGCAGCTCCCCCCTGTCTGTGAAGCCAGCCTCTCACTAGTAATGCAGGGAGGGAGCTGTCTCAGACTTCACCATCCTTCCCCCCCCCCCCCTCACCCACACACCATTCACTAGCTGGGACATGGGGGAAGACAGGAGTGAGGGTCAGGCAGCTCCCCCCTGTCTGTGAAGCCAGCCTCTCACTAGTAATGCAGGGAGGGAGCTGTCTCAGACTTCACCATCCTCCCCCCCCCCTCACCCACACACCATTCACTAGCTGGGACATGGGGGAAGTCAGGAGTGAGGGTCAGGCAGCTCCCCCCTGTCTGTGAAGCCAGCCTCTCACTAGTAATGCAGGGAGGGAGCTGTCTCAGACTTCACCATCCTCCCCCCCCCTCACCCACACACCATTCACTAGCTGGGACATGGGGGAAGTCAGGAGTGAGGGTCAGGCAGCTCCCCCCTGTCTGTGAAGCCAGCCTCTCACTAGTAATGCAGGGAAAGAGCTGTCTCAGACTGGTATCAGGGTTAGGGCACTGTGTGCAGGAAGATCACAACACTCCTGGTATTAATAGGGATAGGGCACTGTAAGAGATGACTGTAGTAGATTGAATAAAGATCTGATGTTTCTGCTCTCCTCACACCAAACAAAAACAACACACAAGCAGAGAAGCCCTTCTTACAAAGCTGAGCTAGTGAGTTAAGTAGGAGGAAAAGTAAACATACTGGTGCCAGTGTGGCTACTTAAAAAATACACTTATCAACAATCAATTACATATATTTGAACTGTGTACAGTTCCAGCCAGGACCACCTTTCTAAAATGCACAGTGATTGGCAAATTCAACATGCACTAGCATTTCAGGTGCCTGCTAACAAAAATAATAAACAAACAAGTTCTAGTCATGTGAGTGCTGATCATTACATTACTTTTTTTGTCAAGCTTCCAACTGTTTCCATTTCACATCCCCCCAACCATATTGGTAACATCAATAGATAAGAGCACAGCCAGCCAATAGGAATACATACATACATATTCATTCCTAAGTGACCTTTACTGACCTGGGAAGTGTGAACACTTTGTTTCATTTTCTGTTGGTGTTCGTTAGTTTCCAGTTCCATTTCCCATCCCCCCAACCATCACCTCAGTGGTAACCTTGGTAATATCAATAGATAAGAGGGCAGCCAGCCAATAGGAACACATATTCATTCCTAACTGACCTTCAGTGACCTGGAAAGTGTTTATTTGTATCATTTTCAGTTAGTGCGCACTAAATCGAGTTAGTGCGCACTAACGGGGAGTTAGTGCGCACTAACTCGAGTTAGTGCGCACTAACACGATTTAACGATTTTTAACAATAAATCGTTAGAATTTCTATTGTATCGTGTTCTATAACGATTTAAGACGATATAAACATTATCGGACGATAATTTTAATCGTTGAAAAACGATTCACATCCCTAGTAAAGAGCATTACAGTAATCTAGACCGGAAAAGATTAAAGATTGAAGAATAGTTCTGTAATCTTGGTAGAAAAGTAAAGGACGGAGATGTCTTAAAAGTCGTAACTTGTAAAAAGATTTTTTGTAAGTGAGGAGATATGTTGTTTTAAGAAGAGATCTGAATTTATGTTTACACCAAGGCTTGTGGCAGAACGCGCTATAGATATATTAATATTGTTAATTGTCAGATGTGATGGTGGACCTAAAGAAGAATCAGAGATAGAGGATAGATATATAAGTTCGGTTTTTGAAGGGTTTAGTTTTAGTCGATTATGAGAAAGCCAGGAGTTAATAGTGGATAGGTACAAAGAGACCAATGATAAGGTGGCTGACCATGATGTTTTATATGGAACAAAGAACTGGATGTCATCTGCATATATTTTGAATTGAAGATTGAGAGAAGATAGAATCTCTCTCCCTGATCAACCCAGCACACAAAGGATGTGTAACCCCCCACCCGGGTGTGCAAGTCCTGCATGGCTGGGTACACATACGAATGTGTTACTCTCTGGGGCTGGAACCTCTCCTGGTCTGCTCTTTCACATGGACTCCTTCTCCCAAGCCCTGATCCTTTGTAGGTAGGGGGGAAGGAAAGCTTCCAGGGGCAGGGGGGATTTCTATACACAGTCCCTGTGTTCCCCCGGGGAGGATGTTTGTCCTTAATGTGGGTGCAGTGAGTGCAAAATAAATACCCTGGAGTCACTTTGGGAGTCTGCAGAATTAATGGCACAAATATAAACTCCAACACCACAGAAGTCTCCTCTCAGTTCCTCTGTCTGTGCAGGACTCACTTGTATCAGGACAAGGAAAACCTCCAGTCTCTTGGATTAATGAAAAGTGCAATTCCCAGATGGGCAGGGTCTTTTAGGCTGGGCAGAACCCCTTCCAAACCAATAAACTGGCAGAAGTCTATGGCAGAGAGTAAATTCTCTCTTTCTGTCCCCAGGGTGGTGAAGCACGGGATGGGAGCTCCCAATGATTCTGCTTTCCTTTACTCACCGGTAGGAGATCTTCTGGAGTTTTACAGCCTCTTTACTGCTCTCTCTGGATCCTCGATAGAAATAAAGGGGCGGATTTTCAGAGCCCTGCTCGCGTAAATCCGCCCAAAACCGGGCGGATTTACGCGAGCGGGGCCCTGCGCGCCGGGAAGCCTATTTTACATAGGCCTCCCGGCGCGCGCAGAGCCCCGGGACTCGCGTAAGTCCCGGGGTTCTCGGAGGGGGGTGTGTCGGGGGCGTGTCGGGGGGCGGACCCGGTCGTTGCGGCGTTTCGGGGGCGTGTCGGCAGCGTTTTGGGGGCGGGTACGGGGCGTGGCTACGGCCCGGGGGCGTGGCCGCGCCCTCCGTACCCGCCCCCAGGTCACGGCCCGGCGCGCAGGAGGCCCGCTGGCGCGCGGGGATTTACGCCTCCCTCCAGGAGGCGTAAATCCCCCGACAAAGGTAAGGGGGGGGTTTAGACAGGGCCGGGCAGGTGGGTTAAGTAGGGGAAGGGAGGGGAAGGTGAGGGGAGGGCAAAGGAAAGTTCCCTCCGAGGCCGCTCTGATTTCGGAGCGGCCTTGGAGGGAACGGGGTAGGCTGCGCGGCTCGGCGCGCGCAGGCTATACAAAATTCATAGCCTTGCGCGCGCCGATCCAGGATTTTAGTGGATACGCGCGGCTCCGCGCGTATCTACTAAAATCCAGCATACTTTTGTTTGCGCCTGGAGCGCAAACAAAAGTAGGCTATTCGCGCACCTTTGAAAATCCGCCCCAAAGGTTCTCTTGATTCTGGAAGGAAGGAAAGGCAGCCAAACTTCCTGCTGGATCTTCCAACCCAAAATGTTCTTTCCCCAAAAAGAGCAGAGTTTTCTGAAATGCATTTAGTCTATCGTTACGTGTAGCGGTAAGACGTCCCATATAATACAGCCTCTCGCTCCTCGATATAATATCAGACAGAGCTGCAATCTCTTGTCTCTTCCACCACGAGGCAATTTCACATCGAGCCGCAGTCGCTACCTGAATAATCAAACCAGTTTGGGATACAGCACCTACATCTTGGGCAATATTCATCAAGCACATTTTGGGGTCTTTGGACACCGTAAAACCCACCACCTCCCCCGCAAAAGCCAAGACTTCATCCCAGAGCCGCCTTAATTTCAGGCAAGACCACCACATATGGTAGAAGGTGCCTTGCCCTACGTAATGATAGACTAAATGCATTTCAGAAAATATGGAAAAGCACAGTCTAATTAGGATACCTCAATGGAAGAGTGGTTGGGTTTGGGGGAGGGGGCGATCCGGGAAACTACAGACCGGTCAGCCTGACTTCAGTGCCAGGAAAAATAGTGGAAAGTGTTCTAAACATCAAAATCACAGAACATATAGAAAGACATGGTTTAATGGAACAAAGTCAGCATGGCTTTACCCAGGGCAAGTCTTGCCTCACAAATCTGCTTCACTTTTTTGAAGGAGTTAATAAACATGTGGATAAAGGTGAACCAGTAGATGTAGTATAAGAACATAAGAACATAATAAAATGACATACTGGGTCAGACCAAGGGTCCATCAAGCCCAGCTTCCTGTTTCCAACAGTGGCCAATCCAGGCCATAAGAACCTGGCAAGTACCCAAAAACTAAGTCTATTCCATGTAACCATTGCTAATGGCAGTGGCTATTCTCTAAGTGAACTTAATAGCAGGTAATGGACTTCTCCTCCAAGAACTTATCCAATCCTTTTTTAAACACAGCTATACTAACTGCACGAACCGCATTCTCTGGCAACAAATTCCAGAGTTTAATTGTGCGTTGAGTAAAAAACAACTTTCTCCGATTAGTTTTAAATGTGCCCCATGCTAACTTCATTGAGTGCCCCCTAGTCCTTCTACTATCCGAAAGAGTAAATAACCGATTCACATCTACCCGTTCTAGACCTCTCATGATTTTAAACACCTCTATCATATCCCCCCCTCAGTCGTCTCTTCTCTAAGCTGAAAAATCCTAACCTCTTTAGTCTTTCCTCATAGGGGAGTTGTTCCATTCCCCTTATCATTTTGGTAGCCCTTCTCTGTACCTTCTCCATCGCAATTATATCTTTTTTGAGATGCGGCGACCAGAATTGTACACAGTATTCAAGGTGCAGTCTCACCATGGAGCGATACAGAGGCATTATGACATTTTCCGTTTTATTCAACATTCCCTTTCTAATAATTCCCAACATTCTGTTTGCTTTTTTGACTGCCGCATCACACTGCACCGACGATTTCAATGTGTTATCCACTATGACACCTAGATCTTTTTTTTGGGTTGTAGCACCTAATATGGAACCCAACATTGTGTAATTATAGCATGGGTTATTTTTCCCTATATGCATCACCTTGCACTTATCCACATTAAATTTCATCTGCCATTTGGATGCCCAATTTTCCAGTCTCACAAGGTCTTCCTGCAATTTATCACAATCTGCTTGTGATTTAACTACTCTGAACAATTTTGTGTCATCTGCAAATTTGATTATCTCACTCGTCGTATTTCTTTCCAGATCATTTATAAATATATTGAACAGTAAGGGTCCCAATACAGATCCCTGAGGCACTCCACTGTCCACTCCCTTCCACTGAGAAAATTGCCCATTCAATCCTACTCTCTGTTTCCTGTCTTTTAGCCAGTTTGCAATCCACGAAAGGACATCGCCACCTATCCCATGACTTTTTACCCAAGGCAAGTCTTGCCTCACAAATCTGCTTCACTTTTTTGAAGGAGTTAATAAACATGTGGATAAAGGTGAACCGGTAGATGTAGTATATTTGGATTTTCAGAAGGCGTTTGACAAAGTTCCTCATGAGAGGCTTCTAGGAAAAGTAAAAAGTCATGGGATAGGTGGTGATGTCCTTTCGTGGATTGCAAACTGGCTAAAAGACAGGAAACAGAGAGTAGGATTGAATGGGCAATTTTCTCAGTGGAAGGGAGTGGACAGTGGAGTGCCTCAGGGATATGTATTGGGACCCTTACTTTTCAATATATTTATAAATGATCTGGAAAGAAATATGACCAGTGAGGTAATCAAATTTGCAGATACAAAATTGTTCAGAGTAGTTAAATCACAAGCAGATTGTGATAAATTGCAGGAAGACCTGAGACTGGAAAATTGGGCATCCAAATGGCAGATGAAATTTAATGTGGATAAGTGCAAGGTGATGAATATAGGGAAAAATAACCCATGCTATAGTTACACAATGTTAGGTTCCATATTAGATGCTACAACCCAAGAAAGAGATCTAGGTGTCATAGTGGTTAACACATTGAAATCGTCGGTGCAGTGTGCTGCGGCAGTCAAAAAAGCAAACAGAATGTTGGGAATTATTAGAAAGGGAATGGTGAATAAAACGGAAAATGTCATAATGCCTCTGTATCGCTCCATGGTGAGACCGCACCTTGAATACTGTGTACAATTCTGGTCGCCGCATCTCAAAAAAGATATAATTGTGATGGAGAAGGTACAGAGAAGGGCTACCAAAATGATAAGGGGAATGGAACAACTCCCCTATGAGGAAAGACTAAAGAGGTTAGGACTTTTCAGCTTGGAGAAGAGACGGCTGAGGGGGGATATGATAGAGGTGTTTAAAATCATGAGAGGTCTAGAACGAGTAGATGTGACTCAGTTATTTACTGTTTTGGATAATAGAAGGGCTAGGGGGCACTCCATGAAGTTAGCATGGGGCACATTTAAAACTAATCGGAGAAAGTTCTTTTTCACTCAACGCACAATTAAACTCTGGAGTTTGTTGCCAGAGGATGTGGTTAGTGCAGTTATTGTAGCTGTGTTTAAAAAGGACTGGATAAGTTCTTGGAGGAGAAGTCCATTACCTGCTATTAATTAAGTTGACTTAGAGAATAGCCACTGCTATTACTAGCAACAGTAACATGGAATAGACTTAGGTTTTGAGTACTTGCCAGGTTCTTATGGCCTGGATTGGCCACTGTTGGAAACAGGATGCTGGGCTTGATGGACCCTTGGTCTGACCCAGTATGGCCTGTTCTTATGTTCTTAGGACCTCTCATCTCCCACCATTTCCTGGTCATTGGTTAGAGCCCTTCCCATTGAATTCTCCATGCTGTGCACCGTTGCCATGGTGACCGGAGCATCCGCAGTGACAGCAGAAGCAGTGGCCTCCTGTCTCCCCCCCACTCCCTACCCAGTGTTAGGAGGCCGCCCCCTCCCCATGTGCTGCCAGGTCCTGAGTGTTGTGTTTTGTACTACACAGCACTGTGGTGTCCCACGCAGCACAAAATGTGACACCACCCTCGGGCAGCAGAGAGGGAGGAAGCAGTCGGAGGCGCCATGGCCGTCCTCCTATAGTTACGCCAAGAAGTAGGATGAATGACAGGATGGAGGGGAAAAGAGGGAGGGATTGGGGCAAGGGAATGAGGAGATGGGGAAAAGTGAGTGACAAGGAGATTGGAGGAGGGGAGAGAATGAGTGTGGATGTCAGAATGGCTGAGGGGTGTGAGGGAATCAGGATGAGTGGAAGGAGAGAGATGGAGGGGATTAGAGGGGCAGTGGAGAGTGAACGAGGGGAGTGAAGGGGGGAGCAAGTGAAACAAGGAATTTGTGCATGGAGGAGGAGTGTGAGTGGATTGTACCTCCCTCTCCTGGCCCTGGTTCCCCTCTTTCTCCTCCCCATCCCTGATCTCCCTCCCCTCATTCCCTTTCTTCCTCCTCTGCTCATGATTTTCCCCATTGTCCTCTCCTTCTGTGCCTCTGCCCTCCTTCTGTCCCCTCCATCTACCCCTCCTGCCTGAGCTCCTTTCTTCATTTGTCTCCTCTGAGATCCCATCCCCCAGATCCCTTCCCCTTCCTCTTCCCCTATATTCTCTCCCCATTCTCCCTTCCCAGCACCAACCACTAAGATCTCTCCCCCTGCCTCCCCCACCCAAGAAAATAGAAGGAAAGAAATAACTGGATACAGAAATGTTAGAAAATGACAATTTTTATAAAGCAAAATAAAAATGCACAATATTTAATAGGCACATGTATGCAAACCTTTGGAAATCTGCCACCTAATTGGTGCAGGATTTCAGAAGCTTTCTTGCAGAATTGTCCATCCCTTGTCACAGAATTTGCCCTGGAGCTGCCCAGAGAACTTAAGGTTGAGGTAATAAGTGTTTGAAATGGGATCCACACGGCGGGTCTGAGATGGTGGAAGGAAGGCTCCTGCTCGCTCCTGGACTCCTCTGAGTGCATCTACATGGGGAGGAAGTGGAAGGGAAGCAGATCCCAGCACCATCCACTCCCATTCAGGGGCTCCACGGGCCGATATTCTGACTTCTTCTCCAGAGCGGACTTTGGAGACATTGGGAGTGGAAGGAAACTTATCAGTGATTCCAGACTCTGGTCAGCTTCAGCCAGAAATAGCAAGCAATGTTATCTCTTCAGCAAAACAGAAAGAGGTTGATTTTAAATGAGTTGATCGTGCAAAAATGGCCACAGATGCGTATGTGGGCCGCACGCGAGCAACACAGATTTTTAAAAAACATTAATTATGCGCTTATGTTCCCATGGGTGTGAGAAAAATAAGGGGGCAGAAAACAGGTGGTGCAGGGCAGAGCCAACACTTGTGTAACTCCGTATTTTAAAACCAAAAACCGCAGGGCGCATATGCTAGATACCTACGTAACTTTACCACTGCTCCTGATAAGAAACAAGTCCGTAGGTCTTGACTTTTAGGGCTTACAGGACAGGGTGAGGGGTCCCAGTCAACTTGGCGGTGTGCAGGATGAAGAACCAGAGGGTCTGAAACTCGATAGTAACTGGAGAAAGTGGTGCACTAATTGGAAAACTGGGAATGTGCCTCACACTAGCAAGTTTTAAAATCCACTTACATACGAATGTAAACTCTGACAAAGTCCTATGGAAGTCACAGGCGCACGCTTTGCTCGAGTAACCTCTTAAAATTACGAGCGCGGTCGGTTTATTTTAATACTTATGTGCGCAAGTGAACGCACGATTTAAAATTGCAGCGCATCTTCGCTCGCGGGCACATACACGCATGTATGGGCGCACATGCACTCATTTTGAAATTACCATCCATGTCTGGGGATAAATGGTTTGATCTCCAAATCAAATGAAGAGACAGGTAGTCTGATGTACTGAGCTCCTCATCCCACTATACCTGCCTTAGTGTGTAGCATTAACAGAGTATTGCAGAATGGTTATTGCACTGCCCTAAGATAATTTTAGAGATTTCAGCATTCGTTGTGTTATCTCTCTATCAGGATCTTACACTCAGTTTCTGTCATCCATGGTTGTTAGATTTGACCCAAATTGTGCAAGGTGCCACTCATGCTGGTGGTCATCTTTTAGATCCGTTTGTTTTTCTGCTGATGAATACTCTAACGTAAAATTTTCATGTTCTGTTTCAATGTAAACCGATGTGATCTTTATTTCATATAGGAACACCGGTATATAAAAATCTAAAAATAAATAAATAAATAAAATCCAAAGATGCTTTTCTTTCTCCTGTGGCTTGATTAGACCTTTTTTTATTTTAGTGACTTCTCTCCTTTCCAAATGAGGCTGGGTAATTTCTACGACAGCCTTAGGAAAAATCACCGCAATCAGAGAGTTAAATGCTTCTGATTTTTGGAACAAATTGGATTCACCTCCTCTCATTCCTGCTCATAGATCTGCAGCTGAGAAGGTTGCTGATTGGAAGGCTGAGTAAGAGGACAAACCTGTGAGTGCCAGAAAGGGTTTGCTATGCTTCAAAGCCGAAGTCTGCTCCCTGGATCTTGGAAAACCTTTGTACCCTAGAATGCGAAGGCCGATGTTCTGAGAGAATCTGAAGGAAGCCTTAAAAGCAGACTCTTAGGCTGGCATGGATTTCCCAGTAGAAATCTTATCACTTAGCGATTAAGGCAGCCAAAAAAGAATTTCACATCTACTTATGGTGCTTCTTTAGATCGTCCTACATGAAAGTTTTATTGCACTGTCCTTTTCCTCTTGCTTTGTCAGGGAGCTCTGTGATTCATTTTTTGAATAAAGTACTAAACATCTGTAAGGCACTAGATGCTGACATATTTAAGAGTTATGAAGCAATGTATAATGAGGATATTACTTCTTGACAATGCTCTCTTTCTAATGTTGTAGAATCAGTAAAGTTAGGAGCTTTTTGGAAAGTTAGTCACAATGTTTTAAATATTTTGCCAAGAACCATTCAACTTGTGAGCTGCAACCCTGCCCATCTTAGCTCCCTGCAGCATCCAGGAAGGGTTTTACTGATCCAATTAGTTCAATAGTGAATGCATCTATAAAGGAGGGCACCGTGCCTTCATTGATAAAAAGAGTATAAAAATGTCTCATTTATATTCCTGTTCTGAGATAATTATAAGCCAATTGCTAAGACTCCTTTTTTGGGTAAAATTATTGAAAGACGTATTATTTCTTAGAGGATCCTGAGTTACTTGACGTCATTCAGTTGGATTTTAGGAAGTCCCATGGCACAGAAACAGCTTTGATTGCTGTCCCTGATGATCCTCCTAGAACATTAGATAAGTACTTTGCTGCTGCTCTGGTACATCTGGATTTGCTGCTGGTATTTCTCACTGTACATTACTCTATTCTTAATAGTCACTTAGCCAGGCTGGGAGCTGGAGATTCGGCTCGTCAGTGGGTGGGTTCATGTTTTGGGGGGCAGAATGCAGAATGTCTGTGTTGGTGGAGATTCCTCCTTTTCTCAGCAGTTGTCTTCTGGTATTCCTCAGGAGTTCTTCCTGTCCCCTGTATTAGTCAACATTTTTCTATATCCTTTGGGAAAACTAATCCATACATTTGGGATAAAGTGCCAACTTCATGACACCGATCTTCAGCTCTATCCATGTCTGAAGGTAATTACACTAAGGATCCTCCAGAATAAATGTTTATAAATATTTAGCAAGACTATAGTGATGATACCACTAGAACTGCAGAAATGCCTGGTTAAAGACTCTAAAGATTCAGGGAATTGTAAATACTGCATCCTGTAAGTCCAAAGACCTGAAGATGCTGTGGCTCAGATATAATCTGTCTTTCCTGCTCTCTTCACAGAGGTGATAGTAGGAAGCATTTTTCAATTGGTGAGACCGACTGTAGTCATTCTGTGTTGTAACTAAAAAGAGAACACAAAATATTAGTTAGACATGAAATGTCTGCAAATGTAATGTCCATTCCTTACCATGAATACCAAATTATTTAAAAAAACAAATTCCTCATCCTATCACTGAAGCGCCCTGGGCAAGGTACAAAAACTTGATGTTAAACCAAATAACACATTCCCCATACTTTGTCTCTCTCCCTTCCCCAGCTGATCCTCCCAGACTCTCACCCTCACTTGCCTCTCCCAGCTCTTAGCCCCTACCAGATGGCTCCACAATCCCTCAAACTCCTTTCTGTACTGTGCTGCTCTTGGAGTGTGAGCCATGTGCAGGGCAGTGCCTGAAATCCTCTGCTCCTCTCAAAGCCTCACATGAATAGTGCGGGAGGGCAGGATTTGCACTGCTCACACTCCCAGAGCCGCCTGATGCAGGAAGCAGATAGCGATGGCTCCTCCTCCTCCTGCAGGTTTTCCCTGCCCTGCCCTTCTGTCAGACACAGCTGTGCTGGCTCCTCCTGCCCCTGTCAGCTCAGGGAACCAGCTGTATACGTTGCTGTGCTCAGGCAAGCTGGGTCTTCAAGGATTTTATGCAAAGGCAAATTCTGGACTTGGGGAGCAGGGGGTGGAGAATTCTGCAATGCTCAGTTGCAAGGAATTCCCCCAAGATTAGAAGGAGTCTCACCTAGAAACACATCCAGGAGAGAAGGGAGTGAAGATGTCTCTTCTGAGTTTGCCAGAGTCCTTTGGATTGAGCCTCACTCGAGGGTCCCATACCAATAGTGGTGTTGAGAAGAGTAAAAATCCTGATTTTCCTTTCCTTTTTCCAGTGCACATGGAATCTGGGAAAAAAGAAGACAGTGTAAGTTTAGAGGATTATTCTCCAGTCTCAGATACGGCCTGGACTCAAATTGCATCTGTTTTCCCCCCCTCTGACTCTTCTAGGCCCAGGATCACAGTACCTGCTCCTTCCACAGCTCAGGGTCTCCCATGAAATCCAGGGTCATATTGCTTCTTTCTCCCAAGCTTAGGGTCCTCTGGGGCCTAACATCACATTGCCCCCTCCTCCCCAGCCTAGGGTATTCCATGGGAGCAAGAGACCCACTCCCCCTTATTCTCTATGGGGCCGATGTAATAAGGGGCGCTAAGGTCAACGCAGGTTTTTATTCCTGTTTTAGCTTGCATTTTTCTGATGTAAGTTACCTCTGGTGTGTAACAGTGGTTTTAACTCCTATAAAATGTGCTACACCAAGAATAAAAGGCAACTCTAAGATTAGCACAGGTTCATGCAAATCCCATGTAAAAGAAGGCATTAGGTATTCACAGCAATTCAGGAAGGTGCATTAAAGGGCAGACAGCTTGAAGCCCATTTTCTTAATCCTGGAAATGTAACTCCTGGGTCAGAGCAGGACTAACAATTAACTCACATTTCTGGTTGCCACATTATATTATTGCTGTGCCCAGTGTGGTAGTGTCTGGCTGCTTCTACCATACTGAACACAGAGAGTAAGGTTGGCCAGCAGAAATGTGAGTTTACTGCACCTGAGACCCAGGGTTAATTTACGAGGCTCTCAGAGAGGGCACCCACAGTTGAATAGTAAACCTGCACTCTGCATCCAACTTTGGTTGCTGGATAAGGAAGTGTCCTTCCCACATTAGAGAATGATCTGGTGATGAGAATATTTAGTCTTCAAGCAGAGTGAGTACTGAGTATGGAGGAGTCCGGTGTTATAGCAGAGCAGGTGCCCATAATGTGCAGGGATCCTTTCCTGCATTAGAGAAGGTTTTGGTGATGCTGAGGTCCCGTTATGCCTTAGAGCTGGATGCTGGGCATTGAGGTGACCTGACCTGCACACGAGGAAGCTCTGGTGACGTGGATCTCCTGCCTTGCAGCAGAAGATGTGCTTGACATGGAGTTGTCCTGTCTTACAGCAGAACAGATACTTATGATGAGGAAGTCCTCCTTTTCTGCTTTAGAGTAGTTGCTGGTGATGGCAGAGTGGCATTTCATGCAGCAGATCAGGGGCTAATATTGACAACAGCCTCCTTTCCTACAGCCAGAAGGATGATAGTGATGGTGAATGTTTTGTTTCCTGTAAAAAAATGGGCACTAGTGCTGGTGAGCGGCCTTTAGTGCAGCAGTGTGAGTGCTCACATTGATGAGGGTGTCCCCTCCTGCAAAAGAGTGGGTGCTGGTGATGAGAAGGGTGCCTTTTCCTGCAGCAGTGGGTGCTAATGATTAGAAAGATTTCCTGTTTGCTAGTTCTGCAGTGATGCTTGTTCTCCTGAAGAGGAGAGAGTTCTGGATGGCAGTGGAGTTGTTGCTGGATATGGAGGTGTCCTTCCCTGTATTAGAGAAGGTTCTGGTGATTAAATTATCCAGTGCATGGGCAGATCGAGTGCTGAGCATGCAGTGTCCTCTCTTGCAGCAGAACAGGTGCTCATAGTGTAGAAGGTGTCCTTCCCTTTATTAGAGAAGGTTCTGGTGATTAAATTATCCAGTGCATGGGCAGATCGAGTGCTGAGCCTGCAGTGTCCTCTCCTGCAGCAGAACAGGTGCTTATGGTGCAGAAGGTGTCCTTCCCTGTATTAGAGAAGGTTCTGGTGATTAAAATATCCAGTGCATGGGCAGATCGAGTGCTGAGTATGCAGTGTCCTCTCCTGCAGCAGAACAGGTGCTTATGGTGCAGAAGGTGTCCTTCCCTGTATTAGAGAAGGTTCTGGTGATTAAAATATCCAGTGCATGGGCAGATCGAGTGCTGAGCATGCAGTGTCCTCTCTTGCAGCAGAACAGGTGCTCATAGGGCAGAAGGTGTCCTTCTCTGTATTAGAGAAGGTTCTGGTGATTAAAATATCCGGTGCATGGGCAGATCGAGTGCTGAGTATGCAGTATCCTCTCTTGCAGCAGAACAGGTGCTCATAGTGTAGAAGGTGTCCTTCCCTGTATTAGAGAAGGTTCTGGTGATTAAAATATCCAGTGCATGGGCAGATCGAGTGCTGAGCATGCAGTGTCCTCTCTTGCAGTAGAACAGGTGCTCATAGGGCAGAAGGTGTCCTTCTCTGTATTAGAGAAGGTTCTGGTGATTAAAATATCCAGTGCATGGGCAGATCGAGTGCTGAGTATGCAGTGTCCTCTCTTGCAGCAGAGCAGGTGCTCATAGTGTAGAAGGTGTCCTTCTCTGTATTAGAGAAGGTTCTGGTGATTAAAATATCCAGTGCATGGGCAGATCGAGTGCTGAGCATGCAGTGTCCTCTCTTGCAGCAGAACAGGTGCTCATAGTGTAGAAGGTGTCCTTTTCTGGTCCTGTGACCAGTAATGTGGTATGCTGGATATAATGTGGTTTGCAGTAATGTGGATGCTGGATATAATGTCCAATCGTGCAGTTGTAATCTCCTTGCATCTAATCAGGATTCACATCTTACTCCCAATAGTTCTTTGACAAGTAGAAAGAGCATCAGGCAGGCAAAGTACAAAACAAGATCTCTATTTTTACGTCTGCATCTTGTGTTTTTGTGGCTCACGGGGCTGGAGAGTCAGGGACTGAATAACTCCTATGAGACCTCTTCAGGAATACCTTGGATAAGGTGAAGGATGAGCAACAGGCAGGCTTAATAGAGGATCCAAGGTCCCATGGAGATGGAAGCGTTCTTTATAGTCTTATGTTCTGCTGCAGCAATGTGGCTGTGAGATCAAAGAAGCAAAGCTGTGGCTCACTGTTGTATAGATTTGCCCTGGTTTCTCTGGGAGAAGCAGAAGGGAGAGATGGGCTGAAGAGGACCCCTAAAGAGCTGCCAGCATGTCCATCACCATCATCATCATCATTATCTTGCATCCCCAACTTTCAATGGTGATCTGAGAAGATTGAAGGAAAATCCACTGCTCTGGCTGATACCTTTACAGTCCTGATGTAGAAGGACAAGCAGGAGGATGATCAGACAGGCTGCTGAGAGGAGAGGATTCCTCCTTGTTCTTATATCTCCCAACTTCCAATTATTTGGTTGGAAAATATGAGGGAAAGCCGATCTTCTGGCTTGGATGTAAAAGGAGAGGAAAAGCCGATCTTCTGGCTTTGATGTCCCCTATCAGCGATGGAATGGCTGGGGGATGGGACGAGGAGCCGATGGTCGGGCTCCCTCCGAGTGGACCTCTTCCGCAGTTCCTGGGACATGGAGGAGGAGGAGGAGGATGGCAGGTTGAGAAGAGGAAGGCAGGGTCTAAGAGGAGTTGGAAGCAGCACTGGGTGCCGATGGTAAATTCCCCCAGCGATGGAAGGGCTGGGGGTAAGGCAAGGAGGAAGACCCAAGGAAAGCCCTGGTCTTTCCTTCACAGGTCTGCTTCCAACTTCTCTTTCTCCTCCTTCTCCACTTCCTCCTCTTCAATGTCCTCCAGGAACATTGGGTACTCGCTGCATTTGTGTTTCCTCGAGGGCACAGGAGACGGGACAGGCTCTTGCCAGGCTCTCAGAGCCGCAGGTGTTCGATCTGTATTAAAGAGATAAGAGAGAAACAAACAAATATTATTCTGGTAGGAGAGGAGGAGGCCAAACACAGGTAAAGAGGAAGGAAGAGGAACGGGGGAAACTTTGCCATGGCAGCACTCCAGCTTCACCCACAGTGTTGCCCCTTTTCCTCTCTGAAGGGAGGGTGACATTTTCAATGGCTTATACCTAATTATATTAAGATAAGGCTCCCTGCCTTGGTGCAACCTGGGTACCCACAGTCAGTTTGACTTATTGTGCACTGCCTTGACTTAATCTCTTTAATAAGGCGCTTGATAAATCATAATAAATAAATTGTCTTCCCTGTGACTTGCCAAACTCTCACACTGAGTCCCTGCAAAGCCAGGACTATGTGCAAGGCTCAGCGCTACTTAGACAGATAAGTCTGTACTTCTTCAGGTAAGTAGCACTGAATATTGGCCTCAGTATTTATGATGAATCCTTTTGTTGCATATTTTGATGTATATTGGACTGTTAGGATACAAATTCTTTTTAATTGTTTATAGCTGTTTTCTTGTGTGATATATTACAATCTTTGGGGTGATGCATCAAGCCTCATTAGAGCTCTAACATGCACTATATCGTGTATATCATGCGATATTGTGCAATAGATGCAATATTTAGTATCTCCCAGCCAAGATACCCTCCCCTATTACAATGATCTTCCTTGCATGTGAGGTGCAAATGGGAAGGCAAAGCAGTGATCAATGATGACCCCGTCTCCCCAAAGTTGTAACTAATAAAAAAAATGGGTGGGAACGGCCCCAGCCTCTCCTTCCCCCTCCCCAAAGCTAAAACTTAAAATGTGGCCCTAGCCCTCGAAATCCCTGCCCGTCACCTCCCACCTGTCAGGTGACAGGGACACTCCCCCCACATCCATACTCCTCACCTCCCACCCCTGCCAATGGACAGTGACACTCCCCCCACATCCATACTCCTCACCCCCACCCCTTCCAAGTGACAGTGACTCTCCCCCCACATCCATACTCCTCACCCCCACCCCTTCCAAGTGACAGTGACTCTCCCCCCCACATCCATACTCCTCACCCCCCACCCCTGCCAATGGACAGTGACACTCCCCCCACATCCATACTCCTCACCCCCACCCCTTCCAAGTGACAGTAACACTCCCCCCACATCCATACTCCTCACCCCCAGCCCTTCCAAGTGACAGTGACTCTCCCCCCACATCCATACTCCTCACCTGCCACCCCTTCCAAGTGACAGTGACACTCCCCCCCCGTCCATACTCCTCACCCCCACCCCTTCCATGTGACAGTGACACTCCCCCCACATCCATACTCTTCACCCTCACCCCTTCCATGTGACAGTGACACTCCCACCACATCCATACTCCTCACCTCCCACCCCTTCCAAGTGACAGGGACACTCCCCCCACATCCATACTCCTCACCCCCACCCCTTCCAAGTGACAGTGACTCTCCCCCCACATCCATACTCCTCACCTCCCACCCCTTCCAAGTGACAGTGACACTCCCCCCACATCCATACTCCTCACCTCCCACCCCTTCCAAGTGACAGGGACACTCCCCCCCGTCCATACTCCTCACCCCCCACCCCTGCCAATGGACAGTGACACTCCCCCCACATCCATACTCCTCACCCCCACCCCTTCCAAGTGACAGTAACACTCCCCCCACATCCATACTCCTCACCTCCCACCCCTTCCAAGTGACAGGGACACTCCCCCCATGTCCATACTCCTCACCTCCCACCCCCTCCAAGTGACAGGGACACTCCCCTCACATCCATACTCCTCACCCCCACCCCTTCCAAGTGACAGTGACTCTCCCCCCACACCATACTCCTCACCTCCCACCCCTTCCAAGTGACAGTGACACTCCCCCCACATCCATACTCCTCACCTCCCACCCCTTCCAAGTGACAGGGACACTCCCCCCCGTCCATACTCCTCACCCCCCACCCCTGCCAATGGACAGTGACACTCCCCCCACATCCATACTCTTCACCCTCACCCCTTCCATGTGACAGTGACACTCCCCCCCACATCCATACTCCTCACCTCCCACCCCTTCCAAGTGACAGGGACACTCCCCCCACATCCATACTGCTCAGCCCCACCCCTTCCAAGTGACAGTGACTCTCCCCCCACATCCATACTCCTCACCTCCCACCCCTTCCAAGTGACAGTGACACTCCCCCCACATCCATACTGCTCACCTCCCACCCCTTCCAAGTGACAGGGACACTCCCCCCCGTCCATACTCCTCACCCCCCACCCCTGCCAATGGACAGTGACACTCCCCCCACATCCATACTCCTCACCCCCACCCCTTCCAAGTGACAGTAACACTCCCCCCACATCCATACTCCTCACCCCCAGCCCTTCCAAGTGACAGTGACTCTCCCCCCACATCCATACTCCTCACCTGCCACCCCTTCCAAGTGACAGTGACACTCCCCCCCGTCCATACTCCTCACCCCCACCCCTTCCATGTGACAGTGACACTCCCCCCACATCCATACTCTTCACCCTCACCCCTTCCATGTGACAGTGACACTCCCACCACATCCATACTCCTCACCTCCCACCCCTTCCAAGTGACAGGGACACTCCCCCCACATCCATACTCCTCACCCCCACCCCTTCCAAGTGACAGTGACTCTCCCCCCACATCCATACTCCTCACCTCCCACCCCTTCCAAGTGACAGTGACACTCCCCCCACATCCATACTCCTCACCTCCCACCCCTTCCAAGTGACAGGGACACTCCCCCCCGTCCATACTCCTCACCCCCCACCCCTGCCAATGGACAGTGACACTCCCCCCACATCCATACTCCTCACCCCCACCCCTTCCAAGTGACAGTGACACTCCCCCCACATCCATACTCCTCACCTCCCACCCCTTCCAAGTGACAGGGACACTCCCCCCATGTCCATACTCCTCACCTCCCACCCCCTCCAAGTGACAGGGACACTCCCCTCACATCCATACTCCTCACCCCCACCCCTTCCAAGTGACAGTGACTCTCCCCCCACATCCATACTCCTCACCTCCCACCCCTTCCAAGTGACAGGGACACTCCCCCCCGTCCATACTCCTCACCCCCCACCCCTGCCAATGGACAGTGACACTCCCCCCACATCCATACTCCTCACCCCCACCCCTTCCAAGTGACAGTAACACTCCCCCCCACATCCATACTCCTCACCTCCCACCCCTTCCAAGTGACAGGGACACTCCCCCCATGTCCATACTCCTCACCTCCCACCCCCTCCAAGTGACAGGGACACTCCCCTCACATCCATACTCCTCACCCCCACCCCTTCCAAGTGACAGTGACTCTCCCCCCACATCCATACTCCTCACCTCCCACCCCTTCCAAGTGACAGGGACACTCCCCCCACATCCATACTCCTCACCTCCCACCCCTTCCAAGTGACAGTGACTCTCCACCCACTTCCATACTCCTCACCCCCACCCCTTCCAAGTGACAGTGACTCTCCCCCCACATCCATAGTCCTCACCCCCCACCCCTTCCAAGTGACAGTGACACTCCCCCCACATCCATACTCCTCACCTCCACCCCTTCCAAGTGACAGTGACTCTCCCCCACGTCCATACTTCTCACCCCCACCTCTTCCAAATGACAGTGACACTCCCCCCACGTCCATACTCCTCACCCCCACCTCTTCCAAGTGACAGTGACACTCCCCCCACATCCATACTCCTCACCCCCACCTCTTCCAAGTGACAGTGACTCTCCCCCCACATCCATACTCCTCACCCCCACCCCTTCCAAGTGACAGTGACACTCCCCCCACGTCCATACTCCTCACCCCCACCCCTTCCAAGTGACAGTGACACTCCCCCCATGTCCATACTCCTTACCTCCCACCCCTTCCAAGTGACAGGGACACTCGCCCCCCGTCCATACTCCTCACCCCCCACCCCTGCCAATGGACAGTGATGGCCTTCCTCCCCCAAGTCACAGCGATGACCTCCCCAATGGAAAAAAATAAAAAGGTCTGGGCCAAATCCCACCCCCGAAAGATAAAGAAATTCATATCCCGGCTCCCTCCGTCCACTCCCCACTCCCTTGTACCTTGACAAATGGCGCCGTCCAGGCTGGGTGCGATGCTGCACCCGTCCCCAACGTGGGATCCGTTTTAAGGGATGGGGGGATGTGGGAGGGGCTGTTTTTAGATATTGGGAAACCTAAGGCATTGTTGTAGGACGCTCGTGTCTGGCAGTGCCCGGTCCCTAGAGGTGGAGGGTGCCCCAATCTTTCTTTGAGGCTGTACGGGAGCTGGGGGTTTCAGGAGATTGCTCCTTTGCTTTAAAGTCCCAGCTAAGGGCAGTTTAAAAGCAGCCTTTGTAAGCTGTGCCTGGGAAGGTGGCTGAAGTATATTTTATCCCAGGGAGGATTTCATTTAGTGCTGCAGGCATTTGTATTGCCCTGGCTGGATGCCTTGTATGGGGGCTCCCTAGGGGTTAAATAAATCAATCTGAAGCCATTGCACTTGTTACAGAAAGCAGCGGCCCTGTGAATACTGGGACCACATCTTGCCTATTTAGTGCCAGTTACGTTGCTTGCCTGTGGGTCAGAGGATTGATTTGGACCTTAGTTCTGAAGAAGGGAAGGCCAGGGACCCTGCGGGAGCTGTCGATGCCTTATAAACCCATGCGGTCACTGACGTCAGCCGCCCATAAGCTGTTGGTGTCCCTGAGGTCTTCAGGGTACCCGGCTCGGGCTTTCTCAGCGGTTGGCTTCCCTCTGGGATTCACTGCCAGGGGATATTCTGGGATTGAGGATTATAAAATGTTCCCTAAAAGACGAAAGGCCTCCCTGTCCCAGCAGGATGTGAGCTGATTAGGGTGTGAGGGAGGGGCTTCAGTTTTACCTGTTTTATTTATTTATTATGCATGCTCAGTTTGTAAATTCACTGGGAATGGATATTTTCTGCTATAAGTCATGTAAATAATCAATATTTCTATCATTTATTATCTCTTAGTCTCATCATTCTCTGCCGCTCTTTCTCACATACTTTGTAAAGTTTCCTCACCAATTCCCCTTTCCTTGTTTAAAGTTGCTTCTTTCCCAGGCCTTTTCTGTTCTCTCTCAGCAGTTAATAAAGATGTTTCTCACATTTCTCACTGCCATATTGCTGACGAGTTGGTGGTGTGATTAATAAATAGAAGCAATAAATAATTCCTGACATGGCACTCGCTTGTCGCCTCATTCATTTTGAGGTGCTGTTGCTTTAAGGCGACCTCCAACAATCAAACCCTCACTCACCCACCTTTACAATCCTGTGACTGAGAAATGTAAGCTCTCACCTGCCCACCTGTCCTGCAACCATAAGATCTCCTGCCTCCGTGCAGCGAGGTCCATCTCGGGTGATGTTATGTCCTCTTCTCCTATCTCGCTGGCTCCAGCTGGCATGAGCACAGCGGCCTCCTCCATGGTCTCCAGGGACAAGATAGAGCTGCCCTCACTGCTCTCGCTGCTGCCCTCACCTGCAGCCGAGAGCTCTGCCTCTCCTCCTTCTCTGACCTCCTCCATCACCAGTGGGAGAGGAAGGTCAGGCTTGGCCTGGCGCACTGGATGCACCTTTCTCGAACGCCGAAAACATGCACACTTGCCTTGGCAAGCACCCATCTTTCTCCTGAGAGAAAAAAGGTAGTCACCTCCCGATATCCGGTCAGTGACAAAGAGCAGCTCCCTCAGTGCTCCTTAGGGCTTCCAGAGTCTACTGATGTCATAAAGCCAGAACCTTCCACTCAGCCAGAGACCCTGCCCACACATATGATGTCACAGCATAAGCTCCTCCCTCTTAACCAGAGGCCCTGCCCATATCATAGATATCCATTGCTAGCTCCTCCCACTCAGCAGGTGCCCTTCCCCCACCACCAGGGACAATACTGTGCTGATCCCTGATGTCACAAGGCTGGATTTACCAGTTCCTGCCTGTATCGATATTCATTTTTATTTAGCTTCTTTGAAGGCTGAGCTGTAATAAATGTTCTTAACGTATATGACCGAGACTTGCCTATTTTGACCTGACAGCTTTGTTGTAGTGCAGTTCTGATGCAATTTAATTGAAAAGATATACATTAATTCAGAATAAATGTTTAACTTTTTGCACTGTTAGTGCATCATGCATGGCTCTGTTAATAGAGGAAAAAACTAGATTGTGCTCACATTCTTTCATCACAGTATTGAGCTACACTGTGAGAGCCAGATTCTCAATTATCTGCTAAGTGGGTAAGATAACACGCTAATTCAGCAGAAACTAACTGGTTAGATTGTCAGGTCAATATTTGGCTAAACCTAGCAGATCACAATTTCAGTTCTAATTTTAGGAGTATGTACCAAAGAAAAAAATACAACCACATACAATCAAAGCAAGAATAACAGTGAACACTACACTATAAGAAGAAGTCCATAGGATAACCAAGGATAGAAAAGCATCAAGTATGGGAGTTACACCTGAATAAGAAAGAATCTCGTCTCACATTTTCCCTCGAGCAGGACTGTGACTGTGCTTCATATTTAGAAAACAGGCATAAAGTGCTCCAGCACATATTCACATCCATAACAGAACCGTACGTCCAGTGATGCAAAATAAAGTGCAACCGAAAGCTTGAAGTGCAGGAGATGCTTATTCTGGTTCCACATCCCAGGTCACAATTTGACCGGTGAGAGAGTGGCTGGGGTGCCCGGTTAAACTTAGCTGCTTAGTACTGAAAATCTGGCACTAATCTGCTAAGTTCTTTTTAAAATAAGGAAAAATTAAAAGAAAATGCAATGCAGTTTAAATTTATAAACATTGGGGGTCATTTACTAAGCATTTCCCCCATAGACACAAAATTGGAAAAAACCTTTAGTAAATGACCCCCATTGCCATGGTCCTCGTTCCTTTCCCTCACCCTCCCAATGTTCAGGACAAAAGAAATTCCCCAAGGCCCTCATCCCCTCTCACTCCCAATGGTTGTTTTAAAAACAAATGTGAGTCCTGCAGCCCCCCTTAACCTCCCTCGCTCTCTCCTCCCTCAGAACAGAAAAATGGCTGCTGGAGATCCCTGGGGTGCCCAGGCCTGCCTTCCATCCTTATGTGGACAGGAGCACAACTCTCTCAGCTCAGGAAGAAATAACCCCAAACTAAGAGTGCGCAGGGAAGTCCCCTTATCTTGGCACTTGAGCCCCCTCCTCCTCTTCTTTCAGCCACAGGACAGAAATGGACAGAGCTGGGGAGTGGTATTAGAGGTGGTGAGGGTAGATAAAGGAGGCTGCGTCCCCTCAATCTCTGACCTCTCCAAACTAGAACTTCCCTCTAAGAGGAAGCTTGCTAAGAGGGGCCATGGGCACTGCATCTTCCCACACAGAAACCCCACCTTAGAGGAAATCTTATAAAGCTCATGCAATGTGTCAGCCAAAACGGCGGCTCCAGATTCTTACAGCGCTGCTTCCTGCACAAAGCGGCCCGAGCCACATATCCCCCACAAAGAGAGATTGATTTATTCATGCAGCGGGGATTAGAACCCGCTCTCCTATTTTCCCAGTGCTCACGCTGAGATTGTGTAAATAGGTTTCTGCATATCCTGCCCCCTCCTCTTTTTAGATGCGTCTCAGTGCTATAAGTAGCCACGGAGCACATGCAGTAGTCAGAGGGACGGAGGAAGCCAGAGGGTTGGTGCTAGGAGAGGGGAGACGGAAGGAAAATAAAATTTTACAAAATAAAATCAAGAAATGTAAAACATCAATCATAATAGTAAAATCATATTCATAAAAAGAATAAACATTTCAAACTAGGTAATGTCTAAAATATCCAAAATTTCTCAAAACACCAATAAAATATTTCAAAACATCTGCTAAATAAAAAAATCCAATAATTAAAAATTGTTCTATTCCTCTTCCCTCCAAAATTAAGTATTTCAAAAGAGCAGAATCATCAGATCACACCTTATAATTAAAACTAGTAAGGATTAAAAAATCTTTTGCTCTCCATACCTGTGATCTGCTGATTTCCAGTTACCCTGAAATTGTTGCAGATTGGGGGAGGTAGGGATGCACAAATTTTATCTTCTCTCTCATACACACACGTACAAGATATATATAGATATATACATGTATGTGTGTGTGTGTTTCTGAGTGTGCGTGGCTATGAAAGCCTATACGTGACACATGGGCTCTTAGAGGCACATACTACACAGGCTCTCACACAGACACACACACATGCATAGGCTCTCACACAAACCACACACACAGACAGGCTCTCATTCACACAGACACACACACATGCATAGGCTCTCACACAAACCACACACACAGACAGGCTCTCATTCACACAGACACAAACATGCATAGGCTCTCACACAAACCACACACACAGACAGGCTCTCATTCAAACAGACACACACACATGTATAGGCTCTCACACAAACCACACACACACAGACAGGCTCTGATTCACACAGACACACACACATGCATAAGCTCTCACACAAACCACACACACAGACAGGCTCTGATTCACACAGACACACACAAATGCATAGGCTCTCACACAAACCACACACACAGACAGGCTCTCATTCACACAGACACACACACATGCATAGGCTCTCACACAAACCACACACACACAGACATACACATTAACTCCATCTTGACTCCATGGACCTCCTGTTGTCTTTGGATTGAGGTGGGATGAACTCCACCAAGGCCCTGTGGGTCGCCTTTTTTCTTTGCACCATGGTGGGACGAGCTCCACCACAACCTACTGACCTTTATGCTTTGGGGAGGAAGGGAGAGTGGAAGCTATGTGCACACACATGCACATAAACAAGCAGAAGACACATAAACAAGCAGAGGCCTCTCATTTTCAGCCTCCAGCGGGTTCAGCACCAGCAGCCTGCAGCTTCTCTCCTTCCTTGGCCTTTGGTGAGGTGAATGCTGGCAGCCTACAGTATCTCTCCTTCAGATGCTGGGGGACTGCAGTGTCTCTCCTTCTTCAGACGCTGGGGGACTGCAGTATCTCTCCTTCTTCAGATGCTGGGGACTGCAGTGTCTCTCCTTCTTCAGACGCTGGGGGACTGCAGTATCTCTCCTTCTTCAGACGCTGAGGGACTGTAGTGTCTCTCCTTCAGACGCTGGGGGACTGCAGTATCTCTCCTTCAAGACGCTGGGGGACTGCAGTGTCTCTCCTTCTTCAGATGCTGGGGGACTGCAGTGTCTCTCCTTCTTCAGACGCTGGGGGACTGCAGTATCTCTCCTTCTTCAGACGCTGAGGGACTGTAGTGTCTCTCCTTCAGACGCTGGGGGACTGCAGTATCTCTCCTTCAAGACGCTGGGGGACTGCAGTGTCTCTCCTTCTTCAGACACTGGGGGACTGCAGTGTCTCTCCTTCTTCAGACGCTGGGGGACTGCAGTGTCTTTCCTTCTTCAGACGTTGTCGGACTGCAGTGTCTCTCCTTCTTCAGACGCTGGCGGACTGCAGTGTCTCTCCTTCTTCAGACGCTGGCGGACTGCAGTGTCTCTCCTTCTTTGGCTGCTGGCTGGTTAGGTTCCTTCGGCAGCCCCATGGCCGCTCTTCCTCCCGCTGGCCCACTGACTCTCCCCCCCTCCCCTGGATGTGCCGCCCGTACAAATACACGGTATGCACATCTGGTCGCGCCGGGCCTGCTCCCAATCTGGAGGGCCTGGATTGGACGCCTGATCCTATTTTGTACAGCCGTTTCAGTATCCTATGTGGTCAGTTTTAGAAAGCCTCTTATCTGTGAGGATGTCTTTTTTTCTGACTCTCGGGTGAGGCCTCCCATCCTCATTGTGCACCTGAAGTTTGAAGAGGTCCTTCATCGTGCACTCCCTGCCAGAGGTTCCTTCTCCTATTAGAGAGGTAGATTTATAGAGAGGTAGATGTTGGCTGGAATTCCTTTTGGGGCTCTCCGTTCAGGGGACTGAAGAACCGTGAGCTCCATTCTACTCCCTAGTTTGGGAAAACCAATGACAGGACCTTCTGAGAGAGATTTTGATGGCTGGAAATGTATCGAGTTTTACATTAAGAAAGCATTATGGACAATTGCTTTGTGGAGTGACCCCAAGGGGATCTAGAGTTGAGATAGCCTTGGCACCTGTGTCTAAAGACTTTTCCTGCAAGAGAAGCCCCCAAGAATTAAACTTAGGAGAATGATCAAGACCAGAAGTCCCCAATCTGATCTCCGCTGGGTGTCCAAGAATGAGATGGATTCAGATAGGACTGTTTTTATCTGTGTTTGAGGGGACCCAATAGGATTCCCATTTAGGTGCTGGGAGAGCTTTGTGGACTTAACATCATCATGGGAAGCTTTTCCCAGATGCCAGAAAGAAAGGACACTTACTAAATAGAAAGTGACATCTGTAGCATCAGTCAGATGTAACTTCAGTATTATGGGTAAATTGGACTTTAATATAATTGTTGCAAAATCAGTAAACTTTATTTTAATACCCAGAGCCCAGTCCTGCCTGATTGTCCCAGCATTTCACCCCTTGGGATGCAGGTACTTACAGCACACGGGGAATAACTCACCACTATCTGGGCCATAAACGAGAGCTTCTCCCCACCCTAGGACAGAGAGTTAGGCAAAGGAGTAAGTGATAGCCCAATGCCTGCCCCAAAGAGAATAAATACGTTTGTGTGCCCTTGGGATGTAAAACCTCCCCAGTAAGGGTTACAGGTAGAGTCTACGTAAGAGGCTTCCAGAGGCATCTTAGGAGAGAGTCTGGGGGAGTTTGGAGGACCCCTGAGGTATCTAAGCAAGAAGAGTTGATTCCAGGGATTTTTTCTTTCAAGATCTCTAGAAGCAAACAGAGGGGAGAAGCCCTGAGGTGAGGGTATAAATCTCTGCTGGGGAAGCTCCAAGGGAAAGAGAAAGCAGTTGAAGAAATTGTTTTGACAAAAGGGGATGCTTGGGGCTGAATTTTATTCTGTACCATCTCAGTCCCAAAGAAGAAATTTGGAGATTGGAGAACTTGGTCTGTTATGAGTTCCTGGACTATATTTGGTTCTGTTACTCCTGTCCTGTGCTGTTTTGGATCCACAATAGAATTCTGATTTGGGACCAGACTTTAGGTGTGAACCGTGGCCTTTGTTTGAAGTTGGTAAGTCTTCGCCTGGGCCTCCCAGAGAATTCTCTGCTCCTCAACTGGTGATCCCTGGAGGACCGGGACTGTTCCCAGGGTTGCACTAGGGTAGCTCATCCCCTCTGCAGGCCCTGTAGGTGGCCCTGGTGGAAAAGGGGTTACACACCAGGTCAGGCAGCCTCTGTGTGGATAGGCTGACTGCTTGGCTCTTTGAAGGACAGGAGCCGAGTTTGGGAAGCAGTGAGTGGGAGATTAGTGAAGCTTGCACAATGGTTTCAAAAGCTTTGTCATCTAGGAAATGCCTCAGGTTGTTCTGATTTGGAAACTGCTTCAATCTGGGGTTTGATGGTGAGTTGGGGGTCTAAGATAAATCCTAGACTTTGCATTTGGGTACAGAATGAGAGGGAAGTTCCTACAAGGACTACTTTTGGGAAAGAATGGTCCGATTCTCTCTTTCCAATCTCTGTTTTGCTTGGGTTGAAGTAAATTGTATTATGTTGTAAGCAGTTTGTGATTATATTAGGCAGTCGGGTAGATCAGTGATGGTCACATCTAGGTTTGTGCTGAGTGGAACCAGTGGTTGTGCTGAGTGGAACCAGTAGTCATCAGCAGAGAAGTAGTAGGGTTGTGGTGGTCTCAGAAGAGCTTGCTGAGAAGGGCAATATAGATTTGAATAAAATTGGTGAGAGGATGCAGGTTTGTGGAGAGAGTTTGTGGGTCTTTCACTGGGGGTTGAAGATTGTTAGTGAATGTTTTGGAAGAGTTTGTTGTGTTTGTGAAAGGTAACATTACAGTTTTTTGCTTCTGAAAAAGAGATGAGTGAGAAGTAATCCTTGAACAAACATCTTTGGCGATCTGCTGCAGAAGAGTTATATGTTTTATTGTTTGTGTAGCGGACTTTACGGTTATGCTACCAGTAAGATCTGGGTGAGCCCTTATGTCAGGTAGAAGAGAATAGCTAAGAGTAGAGAGAGGTTCCACTCAAATGCAGCTCCTCCCTTGGAGGAGTCTGGAATGGCTGCCCCCTGAATGTCTATTTAGGAGCTCTCCACAGTGAGCACGAGAGGCAGTCCCTTTAGGTTTTCAAAGAATGCAGAGAGCTAGAAGAGTTTTTAGCTTTTGTTGTTTTTCAGGCCCAGTCAGTAAAAGCAGGCTAGCCCAGCCTGTGGGTCCTGACCAGGTTGGGAAGGTTTGTCATCCAGTCTGCTCACTCGCTGGTTGGGATATCCCTTCAGATTGTTTTGAGTGTTATTTTCTGTGGTAGGAGACTTGTGAGACACCTGGGCCTTTCTTGGGCACAGGGATTGGGGAACCCGGAGTCTGGGACTTGCAGGAATAGGGAAGACCTGCCCTCTGTACCCTCAGTGAGGGAGGGGGTGACAGTGACCTGCTGCAAGGAACAACTCTGGTGTTAAATTCAGTTGTTTAAGGGAAAGAATTTTTGTTACAAGATCCAGGAGGAAGGCTTTGGCTGCCCCTTCCTTCCTGTTAGGAGCAAGAGAACTGTTGGTTTCATGGAGGGTCCTTTCCATCAAAGATCCAGAGAGAGTACTAAAAAGAGTGTGTAAGATGAAGGAGATCCTGAAGATCTGCTAACTGTGAGTAAAGGAGAATAGCATCACTGCGGACATCCATCTGGGGTTCACCACCCTGGGGAGAGAAAGAGAGGATTTCCTCTCTGTGCCATGGACTTTGCTCTCTTTATCAGCTTGGAGGGGATTTTGACCATCCCAAAGACCCTGCCCATCTGGGAGCTGCACTTCATCGTAAAGCAAGGGAGTGGATGTTTTCCCTGCCCTGATATAAGTGAGTCCTGCAAAGACAGAGGGAAGCGACAGTAAAGGACCTGAAGAGAGGTTTCTGTGGTGCTGCAGTTTGAGTTTTGTGATATTCACCATCAGTGTTTAACAGTAAAGACTTTTATTTAGGACACTAATGAAGTGGTTCCAGAATATTTATTTCTGCACTCACTGCACCCACGTAAAGGATAGAGATCCTCTCCCCGGGAAACTACGTCCATCAGGGAATGAGTAAAGAAACGCCCCTGTCTCATCGGGACCTGAGAGAACTCCTTCCTTCCCCCAGTCCTGCGAATCCACACTCAGGGAAGTGAGGGAGATCGAAGAGCTAGTCAGGGTCCCTGCCCCAAAGAGTACAAATAACTTTATGGCCTCACCTGTGCTGCACTTGCACATCAGGGTGGGGTTACATTTGTGTTTTTTTTAGATCTTTATTTACTAAGTTTTCAATAGTAACACAAGAATACACCTGTAACAGAAAATGCATTTTTGTTTGTTTTTATTGATGGTGTTGTTTTATTTAAAGGTTTATGAATGTGAAATTGTTACCCGCTTTGATTGTTGAGAAAGGCAGAATAGTAATGATTTTAAATAAATAAGTAAATAATAAATGATGATGTCAGCATTTTACTTTTCCAGTTTTGACTCTTATGCCACTTTTATTTTAGTTTCTTCCCCATTCTCTTTAGCACTTTTAATGTGGTGTAAACTAAGGGGTTGGGTTAGAGCTTTCATGTTAACAATTCTATGGGGGGAGATCTTGTGTTTGGCCAGTTTAAGTTCTGAGGTCCAGTTCTGTACCAAGATGCTCATGGATGGTGGGGAAAGGTGTTCACTATGGGGTAGATTTTCAAACCGCGCGATTTGGCGTACTTTTGCTGGCGCATCAGGCGCTAGCAAAAGTACGCGGGATTTTAGTAGCCGCGCGTATCCGCTAAAATCCTGGACCGGCACGCGCAAGGCTATCAATTCCGAGCCGCGCAGCCTACCTCCGTTCCCTCCGAGGCCGCTCCGAAATCGGAGGGAACTTTCTTTTGCCCTCCCCTCACCTTCCCCTCCCTTCCCCTACCTAATCCACCCGCCCGGCCCTGTCTAAACCCCCCCCTTACCTTTGTCGGGGGATTTACGCCTCCCGGAGGGAGACGTAAATCCCCGCGCGCCAGCTAGCACGCCGGGACGCGACCTGGGGGCGGGTCCGGAGGGCGCGGCCACGCCCCCGGACCGCCCCGGGCCGTAGCCACGCCCCCGGGCCCACCCCGGAACGCTCCCGACACGCCCCGAAAACGCCGCGCGGTTCGGGCCTGCCCCCCGACACGCCCCCCTCAGAAAACCCCGGGACTTACGGGAGTCCCGGGGCTCTGCGCGCGCCGGTAGGCCTATGTAAAATAGGCTCACCGGCACGCAGGGCCCTGCTCGCCTAAATCCGCCCGGATTTGGGCGGATTTAGGCGAGCAGGGCTCTTAAAATCCGCCCCTATAGTTGTGGATGCTGAGGTGGAGTGTTCCTTTATTGATGAGACTCCAAAAAAAGGACTCTGGAAGGAGTTGAAATGAAGGATGGTAGCTTACATCCTTGCATTGACTATTGTGGGCTAAACCCCGTGACTCGCAAGCACCATTACCCTCTGCCACCCATTAACATACTCTTTGATCGCCTACGAGGAGCCCAGATCTTTACAAAGTTAGATCTCCAAGGGGCATACAATCTGGTATGGATCCAGCCAGAGGATATCTGGAAGACCACTTTCAATACTAGGGACGGTCACTACGAGTACATAGTAATGCCTATCGTACTTTGTAACACCCCTGCGGTCTTTCAGCATTTAATGAATGAGATCTTCCGGGACCTACTATATTCATTTGTCATGGAATATCTAGACGATATACTGATCTTTTCCAAAGACCTGAAGTCCCACTGCTCACATATTTAAACAGTCCTCCAACGCCTCAGAGACAATCGACTCTACGCAAAATTAGAGAAGTGTATCTTCGAACAGACTCGTCTTCCATTTCTGGGCTACATTATCTCCAATTGTGGTTTCACCATGTTCCCTGAGAAACTCCAAGGGATTCGAGATTGGCCCCAGCCAGTAGGCGTCCGTGCCTTACAAAGATTCCTTGGATTTACAAATTATTACAGGAACCTCATCGCTAAATACTCCACGCTAGCTGCTCCACTCACGGCCATGACTGGGAAAGGTAGTAACCTTTACATTTGGAACCCCAAGGCACAATCTGCATTCTATGCCTTGAAAGAGGCCTTCTGCATTGGACCCTGTCTACGTTACCCAGATCCTAACTGCCCCTTTGTCGTCGAAGTTGACTGCCCGGCTTTTTAGCTGACTGTAGAGAGCAATAGAGGTTTGTATCTAGAAAGAACATTGTACTCAGATGAAATTTGCAAATGGTAAAACTTTTAAGCATCTTTATTGCCGATACTATTAGTATTTTCTATTTGAGGACTGTGCCGTGCCGCATTGACTGAATTCTACTGGGGAGAAATGGGGCGGTTATAGGCTGGTGGAGGAACTTGGTTCATAGATTCACGATGGCAGGAACAGTAACTAATGTGAGTGTGAAGCATAAGTGTAAGTGAGAAGTGGGGGTGCCCTCACCACCAAATACTCTAGAAGCGAGTACTACAGCAGCTCTCCTTTCCATCCCTCCTATATGTAGGGTGGCCAACTTTTCCATGAACCATAACTGGACACCCCACTGAACCTTATGCTACTGTCAGTTGTCAATCTACTCACTGCTTGGCTTTCAAGCACCCCCTCAATATACTTTGTTTTATAAAATGTTGTTTCAACTATCCTCATAAGACATCAACCTCAGCCTCTCTAATGCAGATTTGCTCTATATCACAACTAAAGCTTAATACACAGCCACTTCCTCTCTTATACACACACACACTCTCAATCACACAGCCTCCTCTGTTATCTGCACATGCACACTCCCAAACGCACAACCTCCTGTCTCATACATACATACAGCCTCCTCTCTCATACACACTGCCTACCCTATCATACACACACACTCCCAAACGCACAACCTCCTCTCTTATACTGCCTCCTCTGTCATACACACACACTCCCAAACGCACAACCTCCTCTCTTATACACACTGCCTCCCCTAACATACACACACACTACCAAACGCACAACCTCCTCTCTTATACTGCCTCCTCTGTCATACACACACACTCCCAAACGCACATCCTCCTCTCTCAGACACACTGCCTGCCCTATCATACACACACACTCCCAAACGCACAACCTCCTCTCTTATACTGCCTCCTCTGTCATACACACACACTCCCAAACGCACAACCTCCTCTCTTATACTGCCTCCTCTGTCATACACACACACTCCCAAACGCACAACCTCCTCTCTTATACTGCCTCCTCTGTTATACACACACACTCCCAAATGCACAACCTCCTCTCTTATACACACTGCCTCCCCTAACATACACACACACTCCCAAACACACATCCTCCTCTCTCATACACACTGCCTGCCCTATCATGCACACACACTTCCAAACACACAGCTTCCTCTCATCCACACACACACTCCCAAACACACATCCTCCTCTCTTATACTGCCTCCTCTGTCATACACACACACTCCCAAACGCACAACCTCCTCTCTTATACTACCTCCTGTCATACACACACACTCCCAAACGCACAACCTCCTCTCTTATACTGCCTCCTCTGTCATACACACACGCTCCCAAACGCACAACCTCCTCTCTTATACTGCCTCCTCTGTCATACACACACACTCCCAAACGCACAACCTCCTCTCTCAGACACACTGCCTGCCCTATCATGCACACACACTTCCAAGCACACAGCTTCCTGTCATCCACACACACACTCCCAAACACACATCCTCCTCTCTTGTACTGCCTCCTCTGTCATACACACACACTCCCAAACGCACAACCTCCTCTCTCAGACACACTGCCTGCCCTATCATGCACACACACTTCCAAACACACAGCTTCCTCTCATGCACACACACACTCCCAAACACACATCCTCCTCTCTTATACTGCCTCCTCTGTCATACACACACACTCCCAAATGCACAACCTCCTCTCTCGGACACACTGCCTCCCCTATCATACACACACACTGCCAAACACACATTCTCCTCTCTCTGACATAAGTGGTTCTTTCTCCCTTTTCTCAAAACCTTCCCAGCATTTCATTTGTGTCCCCTTGTGCCACCTGTCTCTGAAAATGCCCTCCACCCTCCTCTGTGCACTCCTCTCTTGTGCTGCCCTCCTGTCTCTAATCCCCTCCCTCCCCATGCTCGTCTTTCTCCCCCTCCTTCCTCCCTCTGCTCTGCAGTCCCTTCCTCTTTATCTATCTCGTTACCTTCTGTGTCCCCCTGTCTCCTTTGTACCTCTTTTGCTCTTCCTTCCCTTCCCCCATCTATGTCTCCTGCCTTCCCTCATACTCCCGTTGTGCATCTCCCTTTCCCTCTGACCTTCCTTCCATACCCCCTCTCTGTGTCTTTCCTCCCTTGCTTCCCATGTGTCTACCTTCCTTACCCTCCCCTTTTCTCTGTGTCCCCTCTGTTTCTCCCCCTTCCCCACCCTGTGACTCTGTCTCTCCACCTTCCCCTCCTCTGTGACTGTATCCCTAGCCGGCTCACTGCAGCCCCTCTCTCAGGTCACGGCCCAGCTCGCAGTGAGGGAGGGGGAGGGACCCAGAGGGCATTGCTGCAGAGATCTGTAGAGCGCTGGGAACTGAGAGCTGCACTATGCCCCGCCTCCTCTCTCTATCCCATCCAATGACAAGACAGGAACAGAAGCAAGAGGGCGGGGACACAGCACAGCCCTCGGCTCTGTCCTCCCCTATAACCAGGAAGCTGTGGGAAAGAGGATCCTCGTGCAAAAACTGGATTTTCAGTGTCCGGTCAGTACTTCTGACCAGACACTGTACAGCACAGCTGAAAACCTGAATGTCCAGTCCAAAACAGGGCAGTTGCCAACCCTATCTCCTACCCGTCCCATGCTTTTTTCTTTCCTGGGAATCCCTACCTGCAGCCCCTTTTCCTCCTGCCAGGAGTTGGGTTTATTTTGCTGCTCTGGTTCACAGACAGTCAGGCCGATACAGTACAGTGCGCTCCAGTGCACTGTTAACCCGCGTTCGGACACGTGTTTTCCACGCGCTAGCTTTACCCCTTATTCAGTAAGGGGTAATAGCGTGTCGAAAACGCGCGTCCAACCTCCATGAACCTAATTTATTTTATTTATTTAAAAGCATTTATATACCGTTTTTTAAAAATAAATTTATGTCAAAACGGTTCACAGGGTGAAATAAAACATAAAAATAATAAAAATAATAAGTTTTCATATACTTGTTACAGTTTGGTTTTTCATTCGTGAGATTCTTCATATATGGTCAAGAGAATAGCAGCTTTAGCAGCAGTCAGAAGATTGACTATGCCACTTGCTCAAGATTTATCATTTCATCTCCACTGACCAAAAGACACTCATGGTTACCATTTATTTCTTTTCTTTTTAAGGAGGGGGACCTCAAGTGATCCTTTTTATTATAGGTGTGAAATACACAAGTGATTTTAGTTTTGATTCACTTTGTGTGGTTTTTCACACTTTTTGGGGAAATATATAATGGGAAATGCACCTTGAGGTTCTGGGGATCTAAGATCATTTATTATATATTATTTTAATTATTATAACTTATATAATACTTTTGTGAGTGGATGTTCAGGCTGTTGGACATTCACTTATACAATAACATTTAAAATGTTGGTCTTGTTAAAACAGTCGTTTTATATTATATAATGTCTGAAATACGAGTTGGTTCTTGGAATGTCTGTGGTATAGGATCAGTAACAAAACGTTATAAAATTTTACAGGCTCTAAAGCGTTATAAAATACATATTGCATTATTACAAGAGACGAGACTCAATGATTTGGAACATGAGAAATTACAAAAACAGTGGGTGGGGAAATCCTTTTATGCCTCAGCTCCTTCTAATAAAGCAGGAGTAGCTATACTTTTACATAAAAAAATCCCTTTTCATTTATTTAAATTAAAAGCTGACTCAGAAGGTAGATACATATTTTTGGATATTGAGCTGTATGGGAAACGAATATTGTTGGGTAATATATATGCTCCTAATGTATACTCTTCTAATTTCTATGACATTATTTTTCATATTTTGCAAGAATATTCACATCTTCCACTTATCTTGGGAGGTGATTTTAATGCGGTACTTGATCCAACTATGGATAGACAACCTCCAAAACAGATCTCTAAGATAGATTCAGTAAGAGGTCTTCCTTTTATCAGTAGATTCTTTGATCTTGCTGATGTTTGGAGATTATTACATCCTAATGATATTAATTTTACTCATATTTCTAGAGCTCATGGATCTCAATCAAGACTTGATTATATATTGGTCAGCTCCGCTAATTTTTCTAAAGTAACAGGTGCAGATATAGGGCCTCTAGTTATTTCAGATCATGCTCCAGTTTGGGTAGATTTTGCAGGCTTAGATAGTACTGGAGGGATTAAACGCTGGAGATTCCCTGCGAAACTATATTATGATGAAGGGTTCAAAACTTATATTCGAGATAAGTGGAAAGAATATGAATATTTTAATAGTCAGCATCAAGAAGATCCAATACTTTATTGGGAAACTGCTAAAGCGGTTCTGAGGGGAGAAATTATAGCATATACAGCTAAAAAACAGAGAGAATTATCTGCTAACATAGTCCGATTAGAAAAACAATTGAAAAAAGCAAAGGCTCATTTAACTTTATTTCCTACGAGAGAAAATCGTATAAAATTTTATTCATATCCAAAGTACTATTCATGACTTTATTCAACAAAAAAACACAAAAAAATCTACTTTATTATAAACATCGTCTATTTCATTTTGGTAATAAAGCTGGGGAAGTTACTTGCTGGATTGTAAGGTCTTGGGAAGGTAAATCTTATGTTAAAGGGTTACGAGACTTTTCTGGTCAAATTAAGATATCAAATAAAGATATTGGTAAAATATTTACAGATTACTATCATAAATTATATCAGCTGATAAAGTCAAACATCCCAGGACATGAAGGCATATCTTTCTAGGATAAAATTTCCTAAGATAAATATGGAAGATTGATGAAGCTAATTAATGCTCCATATAAAAAAAATTGAATTGGAAATGAATCATTAGAGGTTCTACTCTGGGTAAGTCCCCCGGCCCAGATTGGAATTTCATATGAGTTTTATAAAATAATGTCTGATTTAATTATTGATCCAATCCGATGTGTATATGACAAGCTTTCTTCTGAGGAATTTAATATGTGGAAGGAGAATAAAAGCCACTATAGTTGTCATTCCTAAACAGGTCGTGACCATGAATTACCTGGTTCTTATAGACCAATATCACTTATTAACTGTGATCTTAAATTAATGGCTAAGGTAATGGCAGACAGACTTGCAACTTTTATTGATAAACTTATTTCTCCTTCCCAAGTAGGGTTGTGTCAGAGGCAGACAAGCAGTTATAAATGTACGAAGAGTTTTGGCATCTATAGCCTACTCAGAAAAGTTACATTTAAATTCCCTTCTGGTTAGTTTTGATGCTGAGAAGGCTTTTGATCGAGTGAACTGGGTCTTTTTATTTGAACCTTACATCACTATGGTTTTCAGGGTCCTTTTATCTCCTTTCTCAAAACTTTATATAGTCACCCTCAAGCTAATATTTGGGTAAATGGGGAATTATCATCAGATTTTACATTATCTCGAGGCACTAGACAGGGTTGTCCATTATCTCCCTTCCTGTTTATTTTATCCTTGGATCCCTTATTACGTATTCTGGAAGAAAATCATAATATAAAAGGAATTAAAATGGGTTCAATAGTATTTAAACTAGCAGCATTTGCTGATGATCTTTTACTACAATCT
>NW_021820587.1:279528-317808 GCF_901001135.1 Rhinatrema bivittatum | reverse complement strand
GGGGAGTTTAGTTGTTCCTGATCTGTCCCAGTCTATAAGAGGAAGGGATGATTTGAATCACGTTGTGCTGTGCTCCTGGTTTTGCAATGTGGAGAGTTTGATTTTACTTTCCAGTTCTTAAAATCTTGCCTTATGCAAATAACTATTAGGAGGAATTATACAGAATACTTCACGATCTTTTGATCCTTTGGAAGGAGTCACCAACACTTTACATAAAACATTAAGGGGCCAATGTAATAAGGTGCACTAGGCTGAGCAAACATTTTTACTAACACCTGGGCATAACTTTATTCATGATTTATTAAGGATCTTAGTACATAAAAATGTGTGCAGAAAGATTGTAAAAATGTACACATCAGTGGCGTGAACAGAAATTAAGGTAGACATGAGTGGGCAGTTGATATAAAGATCTCGGCTCTTCTAATTGTACTTTAAATAGGAAGTCAGAAAGGCAGGCAATAAACAGATGTTTGTGTGTTGGTATAAAAAAGGTAGGCGGAAGCTAGGAATAAGCCAGGAGCAGTGCATACCTAAGAAAAAAGGCTGAAAAGGTTCAGTTCCTCACCTTGGAATTAAGGTAGTGCGATTGATTTGATTAGGTCCAAGATTTGTTAATCAGAGCAGCAGGGAGTCACTCAGGACAACTAACTGGAGTGTAAATCTCTAAAGGGATTGTTCTGTACTAATTTACCTTAGAAGCACAAGATGGATTGCAGGGGAAGAGCTCAGCAATGTTCCTAGATGGGTGGTTTTCACACCCAATTGGGCAATGAGCTTGTGCAGTAAAGTTTTTCATTATTTCGCTGCGGGATTTTGGGCTCCTTTTTTTTTACTTGGGCGTGAATTGGGCGTCTTCTGCCTGTCTCTGGAAGCGCTTTTGCTCATGCATCACCAGCTACTGCCCGGCTTTTTAGCTGACTGTAGAGAGCAATAGAGGTTTGTATCTAGAAAGAACGTTGCACTCAGATGAAATAATTTGCAAATGGTAAAACTTTTAAGCATCTTTATTGCAGATACTATTAGTATTTTATATTTCAGGACTGTGCCGGCCGCACTGACTGAATTCTACTGGGGAGAAGTGGGGCAGTTATAGGCTGGTGGAGGAACTTGGTTCATAGATTCACGATGGCAGGAACAGTAACTAATGGGAGTGTGAAGCATAAGTGTAAGTGAGAAGTGGGGGTGCCCTCACCACCAAATACTCTAGAAGCGAGTACTACAGCAGCTCTCCTTTCCATCCCTCCTATATGTAGGGTGGCCAACTTGTCCATGAACCATAACTGGACACCCCACTGAACCTTATGCTACTGTCAGTTGTCAATCTACTCACTGCTTGGCTTTCAAGCACCCCCTCAATATACTTTGTTTTATAAAATGTTGTTTCAACTATCCTCATAAGACATCAACCTCAGCCTCCCAAACACACAACCTCCTGTCTCATACATACATACAGCCTCCTCTCTCATACACACACACTCCCAAACGCACAACCTCCTCTCTTATACTGCCTCCTCTGTCATACACACACACTCCCAAACGCACAACCTCCTCTCTTATACACACTGCCTCCCCTAACATACACACACACTCCCAAACACACATCCTCCTCTCTCAGACACCCTGCCTGCCCTATCATACACACACACTTCCAAACACACAGCTTCCTCTCATCCACACACACACTCCCAAATGCACAACCTCCTCTCTCAGACACACTGCCTCCCCTATCATACACACACACACTCTCAATCACACAGCCTCTTCTGTCATCTGCACATGCACACTCCCAAACGCACAACCTCCTCTCTTATACACACTGCCTCCCCTATCATACACACACACTCCCAAACGCACAACCTCCTCTCTTATACTGCCTCCTCTGTCATACACACACACTCCCAAACGCACAACTTCCTCTCTTATACACACTGCCTCCCCTAACATACACATACACTCCCAAACACACATCCTCCTCTCTCAGACACACTGCCTGCCCTATCATACACACACTTCCAAACACACATTCTCCTCTCTTATACTGCCTCCTCTGTCATACACACACACTCCCAAACACACATCCTCCTCTCTCAGACACAATGCCTCCCCTATCATACACACACACTTCCAAACACACAGCTTCCTCTCATCCACACACACTCCCAAATGTACAACCTCCTCTCTCAGACACACTGCATCCCCTATCATACACACACACTCCCAAACACTCAACCTCCTCTCTCATCCACACTGCCTGCCCTATCATACACACACACTGCCAAACACACATCCTCCTCTCTCTGACATAAGTGGTTCTTTCTCCCTTTTCTCAAAACCTTCCCAGCATTTCATTTGTGTCCCCTTGTGCCATCTGTCTCTGAAAATGCCCTCCACCCTCCTCTGTGCACTCCTCTCTTGTGCTGCCCTCCTGTCTCTAATCCCCTCCCTCCCCATGCTCGTCTTTCTCCCCCTCCTTCCTCCCTCTGCTCTGCAGTCCCTTCCTCTTTATCTATCTCGTAACCTTCTGTGTCCCCCTGTCTCCTTTGTACCTCTTTTGCTCTTCCTTCCCTTCCCCCATCTATGTCTCCTGCCTTCCCTCATACTCCCGTTGTGCATCTCCCTTTCCCTCTGACCTTCCTTCCATACCCCCTCTCTGTGTCTTTCCTCCCTTGCTTCCCATGTGTCTACCTTCCTTACCCTCCCCTTTTCTCTGTGTCCCCTCTGTTTCTCCCCCTTCCCCACCCTGTGACTCTGTCTCTCCACCTTCCCCTCCTCTGTGACTGTATCCCTAGCCGGCTCACTGCAGCCCCTCTCTCAGGTCACGGCCCAGCTCGCAGTGAGGGAGGGGGAGGGACCCAGAGGGCATTGCTGCAGAGATCTGTAGAGCGCTGGGAACTGAGAGCTGCACTATGCCCCGCCTCCTCTCTCTATCCCATCCAATGACAACACAGGAACAGAAGCAAGAGGGCGGGGACACAGCCCAGCCCTCGGCTCTGTCCTCCCCTATAACCAGGAAGCTGGGGGAAAGAGGATCCTCGTGCAAAAACTGGATTTTCAGTGTCCGGTCAGTACTTCTGACCAGACACTGTACAGCACAGCTGAAAACCTGAATGTCCGGTCCAAAACAGGGCAGTTGCCAACCCTATCTCCTACCTGTCTCATGCTTTTTTCTTTCCTGGGAATCCCTACCTGCAGCCTCTTTTCCTCCTGCCAGGAGTTGGGTTTATTTTGCTGCTCTGGTTCACCGACAGTCAGGCCGATACAGTACAGTGCGCTCCAGTGCACTGTTAACCCGCGTTCGGACACGCGTTTTCCACGCGCTAGCTTTACCCCTTATTCAGTAAGGGGTAATAGCGTGTCGAAAACGCGCGTCCAACCCCCCCGAACCTAATTTATTTTATTTATTTAAAAGCATTTATATACCGTTTTTTAAAAATAAATTGATGTCAAAACGGTTTACAGGGTGAAATAAAACATCAAAATAATCAAAATAATACATTTTTGTTTTCCTGATGGGGAAGAAGAGGAAGGCAAGAAATGTGACATGGTCACCAGTGCAGTCTGTATGCACCGGCCCAATGGATCAGCAGTCGTGAGGCATAGAACTGACCCAGGGGAGGGAAGGGGTAGGAAGCCTTTCTTTAGCTTCCATAAGCCCAGGAGAAGGACCTAATGTACCACCACAGCCAACTAGGAGCTCACCCTCACAGATGGCTACAGAACTGGTAGGAATTAACTCTCTGGAGGCCAGCCTAGGAATACAGGCTGGAGAGCAAGGAGCTGAGAAACCTTTGATTACGGTTTTACCTGTTGAGTCTATTCCAGTTCTTTCAGGTAGCAATGTTGGGGATATTTCCCCAGACAATGTTACACTATCAGATGTGTGGAAAATTATTTCCAAATTAGATAATAATATTACTATAATGAACAAATCACTGTCTGCTGTGATAAATGCTAATGTTGAAAAAATAAATCTGCAAGGGTTTAGGATGGTGAATATTGAAAAGGAATTGTGTGATTTAAAAAGTAAAATGCAATTAGTTCATTCATCAGAAAATACTTTCATGCGGGATAGCTTAAACATTCATAGAGAGTTAGAGCGAATGGAAAATATTATGCAAGTAAAAAATTTAAGGATAATAAATTTTCCGATAACTCGTGTGCTCTCCCCTATAGAATTGTTTAGGAAATTTCTTAAAGAGATATTGATGTACAAAGATGAAGAAGTTCCTAATTTATCTAAAATATATTATCTTACTAAGAAGAAGGAGGGAACTGTTCAGAATCAGGGTCGGGAGAGTCCTCCAAGTTTAGGTATTTCTACCTTCTTGGAGGATTCTCTTGATACTATTGAGAGTAGGGCCACTCTCTTCATTTCCTTTTTATCAGAGCAAGACAAGGATAAATTGTTCAGGAAATTTTTTGCAAATAAGGATCTCTCCTTTTGCGGACAAAAAATCCAGATTTTTCCGGGCGTAGCTAGACCCACCCAAGCCAGGAGAAGGGCTTTTTTGGCATTAAAATATCGTGTTCTGGCTTTGGGGGGAACATTCTTTTGAAATTTCCCTGTATATGTTATGTGAACTATAGGGGGAAAAAATTTGGGTTCACAGATCCGGTTCATTTGGAAACTTTCTTATTAGATAAATTTGAGTCTAATTTGGGATTATTAGAGGTAAATGGTGCTTAAATTAAAGAATAAATCTCCTTCTCTTATTATTTGTTAACTGTAGTCTCGATATACCCTCTTAAGGAATAGAGGGGCACCTAGATTTCAGATTTCCTTTACATAAGATTTGGAGGATGTTCTCCCCCAATTATGTTTGGTATCACATAATAAGATATTTTTATATTTGTTTACTGATTGATAATATTGGATATATGTGATACACAATATGTAAATTTCTTTCAAGATTGTATCATTGAAAAACAATAAAGAATAAATTGAAAAATAATCAAAATAAAATAGATTTTTAAAAATATACATAAAATAATCAATAATCAACCCAAAAAGGGGTTTGGGTGTTTTACTGGACTCTCAGCTAACATTGCACTTCCATGCACGACGTGTGGCACAATTAGCTTTCTGCAAGCTGAAACTTAAAACCGCTTAAATATATTTTGCAGGCAGCTATGTTTAGACCTGCGCTTCAGGCGATGGTTTCAGGACAGCCTGACTATTGTGGCTCCTTATTTGCGGGCTCTTCCTAACAGTGCTGCCTGTTTTGCAGTTGATTCAGCTCCGCTGCCGCGTGAATATTTATGGGGCTGCATAAACCTTACACTGGTCGCCAGTGAAATTTAGATTGAAATTTAATGCAATTACTATAGCACATAAACCGATGATAGTTCTGTGGTGTAGAAAAAGCTTGAATGGTATAAACTGGGCCGTTATTTGCGATCAGCAAATAAAATGAGGGTTCCCGCAAACTGTAACTATTGGGTATAGAAAACAAAGGCCAGAGCTTTTTCATATGCTCCAGTAACAATGTGGATCTCTCTCCCTGATCAACCCAGCACACAAAGGATGTGTAACCCCCCACCCGGGTGTGCAAGTCCTGCATGGCTGGGTACACATAAGAATTTGTTATTCTCTGGGGCTGGAACCTCTCCTGGTCTGCTCTTTCACATGGACTCCTTCTCCCAAGGCCTGATCCTTTGTAGGTAGGGGGGAAGGAAAGCTTCCAGGGCCCACTGTGGCAGGGGGGATTTCTATACACAGTCCCTGGGTTCCCCTGAGGAGGATGTTTGTCCTTAATGTGGTTGCAGTGAGTGCAAAATAAATACCCTGGAGTCCCTTTGGGAGTCTGCAGAATTAATGGCACAAATATAAATTGCAACACCACAGAAGTCTCCTCTCACTTCCTCTGTCTGTGCAGGACTCACTTGTATCAGGACAAGGAAAACCTCCAGTCTCTTGGATTAATGAAAAGTGCAATTCCCAGATGGGCAGGGGCTTTTAGGCTGGGCAGAACCCCTTCCAAACCAATAAACTGGCAGAAGTCTATGGCAGAGAGTAAATTCTCTCTTTCTGTCCCCAGGGTGGTGATGCACGGGATGGGAGCTCCCAATGATTCTGCTTTCCTTTACTCACAGGTAGGAGATCTTCTGGAGTTTTACAGCCTCTTTACTGCTCTCTCTGGATCCTCGATGGAAATAAAAGTTCTCTTGATTCTGGAAGGAAGGAAAGGGCAGCCAAACTTCCTGCTGGATCTTCCAACCCAAAATGTTCTTTCCCCAAAAAGAGCAGAGTTTTCTGAAATGCATTTAGTCTATCGTTACTTGTAGCGGTAAGACGTCCCATATAATACAGCCTCTCGCTCCTCGATATAATATCAGACAGAGCTGCAGTCTCTTGTCTCTTCCACCACGAGGCAATTTCACATCGAGCCGCAGTCGCTACCTGAATAATCAAACCAGTTTGGGATACAGCACCTACGTCTTGGGCAATATTCATCAAGCACATTTTGGGGTCTTTGGACACCGTAAAACCCACCACCTCCCCCGCAAAAGCCAAGACTTCATCCCAGAGCCGCCTTAATTTCAGGCAAGACCACCACATATGGTAGAAGGTGCCTTGCCCTACGTAATGATAGACTAAATGCATTTCAGAAAATATGGAAAAGCACAGTCTAATTAGGATACCTCAGGGGAAGAAGAGTGGTTGGGTTTGGGGGAGGGGGCGATCCGGGAAACTACAGACCGGTTAGCCTGACTTCAGTGCCAGGAAAAATAGTGGAAAGTGTTCTAAACATCAAAATCACAGAACATATAGAAAGACATGGTTTAATGGAACAAAGTCAGCATGGCTTTACCCAAGGCAAGTCTTGCCTCACAAATCTGCTTCACATTTTTGAAGGAGTTAATATACATGTGGATAAAGGTGAACCAGTAGATATAGTATACTTGGATTTTCAGAAGGCGTTTGACAAAGTTCCTCATGAGAGGCTTCTAGGAAAAGTAAAAAGTCATGGGATAGGTGGCGATGTCCTTTCGTGGATTGCAAACTGGCTAAAAGACAGGAAACAGAGAGTAGGATTAAATGGGCAATTTTCTCAGTGGGAGTGGACAGTGGAGTGCCTCAGGGATCTGTAATGGGACCCTTACTTTTCAATATATTTATAAATGATCTGGAAAGAAATATGACCAGTGAGGTAATCAAATTTGCTGATACAAAATTGTTCAGAGTAGTTAAATCACAAGCAGATTGTGATAAATTGCAGGAAGACCTGAGACTGGAAAATTGGGCATCCAAATGGCAGATGAAATTTAATGTGGATAAGTGCAAGGTGCTGCATATAGGGAAAAATAACCCATGCTATAGTTACACAACGGTAGGTTCCATATTTTCTCAGTGGTTAGGTTCCATATTTTCTCAGTGGTTCAATTTTCTCAGTGGAAAAGGGTAAACAGTGGAGTGCCTCAGGGATCTGTACTTGGACCGGTGCTTTTCAATATATATATCAATGATCTGGAAAGGAATACGATGAGTGACGTTATCAAATTTGCAGATGATACAAAATTATTCAGAGTAGTTAAATCACAAGCAGACTGTGATACATTACAGGAGGACCTTGCAAGACTGGAAGATTGGGCATCCAAATGGCAGATGAAATTTAATGTGGACAAGTGCAAGGTGTTGCATATAGGGAAAAATAACCCTAGCTGTAGTTACACGATGTTAGGTTCCATATTAGGAGCTACCACCCAAGAAAGAGATCTAGGCGTCATAGTAGATAATACATTGAAATCGTCAGCTCAGTGTGCTGCAGCAGTCAAAAAAGCAAATAAAATGTTAGGAATTATTAGGAAGGGAATGGTTAATAAAACGGAAAATGTCATAATGCCTCTATATCGCTCCATGGTGAGACCACACCTTGAATACTGTGTACAATTCTGGTCGCCGTATCTCAAAAAAGATATAGTTGCAATGGAGAAGGTACAGAGAAGGGCAACCAAAATGATAAAGGGGATGGAAAAGCTCCCCTATGAGGAAAGGCTGAAGAGGTTAGGGCTGTTCAGCTTGGAGAAGAGACGGCTGAGGGGGGATATCATAGAGGTCTTTAAGATCATGAGAGGTCTTGAACGAGTAGATGTGACTCGGTTATTTACACTTTCGAATAATAGAAGGACTAGGGGGCATTCCATGAAGTTAGCAAGTAGCACATTTAAGACTAATCGGAGAAAATTCTTTTTCACTCAACGCACAATAAATCTCTGGAATTTGTTGCCAGAGGATGTGGTTAGTGCAGTTAGTGTAGCTGGGTTCAAAAAAGGTTTGGATAAGTTCTTGGAAGAGAAGTCCATTAACTGCTATTAATCAAGTTTACTTAGGGAATAGTCACTGCTATTAATTGCATCAGTAGCATGGGATCTTCTAGGTGTTTGGGTAATTGCCAGGTTCTTGTGGCCTGGTTTGGCCTCTGTTGGAAACAGGATGCTGGGCTTGATGGACCCTTGGTCTGACCCAGCATGGCAATTTCTTATGTTCTTATGTTCTTATATTAGATGCTACAACCCAAGAAAGAGATCTATGCGTCATAGTGGATAACACATTGAAATCATCGGCTCAGTGTGCTGCGGCAGTCAAAAAAGCAAACAGAATGTTGGGAATTATTAGAAAGGGAATGGTGAATAAAACAGAAAATATCATAATGCCTCTGTATCGCTCCATGGTGAGACCGCACCTTGAATACTGTGTACAATTCTGGTCGCCGCATCTCAAAAAACATAGAGTTGCGATGGAGAAGGTACAGAGAAGGGCTACCAAAATGATAAAGGGGATGGAATAGCTCCCCTATGAGGAAAGACTAAAGAGGTTAGGACTTTTCATCTTGGAGAAGAGACGGCTGAGGGGGGATATGATAGAGGTGTTTAATATCATGAGAGGTCTAGAACGAGTAGATGTGAATCGGTTATTTACTCTTTCGGATAATAGAAAGACAAGGGGGCACTCCATGAAGTTAGCATACGACACATTTAAAACTAATCAAAGAAAGTTCTTTTTCACTCAACGCACAATTAAACTCTGGAATTTGTTGCCAGAGAATGCGGTTCGTGCAGTTAGTATAGCTGTGTTTAAAAAAGGATTGGATAAGTTCTTGGAGGAGAAGTCCATTACCTGCTATTAAGTTCACTTAGAGAATAGCCACTGCCATTAGCAATGGTTACATGGAATATACTTAGTTTTTGGCTTCTTGCCAGGTTCTTATGGCCTGGATTGGCCACTGTTGGAAACAGGATGCTGGGCTTGATGGACCCTTGGTCTGACCCAGTATGGCAAGTTCTTATGTTCTTAGGAGCTCTCATCTCCCACCATTTCCTGGTCATTGGTTAGAGCCCTTCCCATTGAATTCTCCATGCTGTGCACCGTTGCCATGGTGACCGGAGCATCCGCAGTGACAGCAGAAGCAGTGGCCCTCCTGTCTCTCCCCCACTCCCTACCCAGTGTGATTCCAGCTTGTTAGAAGGCCGCCCCCTCCCCATGTGCTGCCAGGTCCTGAGTGTTGTGTTTTGTACTACACAGCACTGTGGTGTCCCACGCAGCACAAAATGTGACACCGCCCTCGGGCAGCAGAGAGGGAGGAAGCAGTGTGAGGGGCCATGGCCGTCCTCCTATAGTTACGCCAAGAAGGAGGATGAATGACAGGATGGAGGGGAAAAGAGGGAGGGATTGGGGGCAAGGGAATGAGTAGATGGGGAAAAGTGAGTGACAAGGAGATTAGAGGAGGGGAGAGTGAGTGTGGATGTAAGAATGGCTGAGGGGTGTGAGGGAATCAGGATGAGTGGAAGGAGAGAGAATGAGGGGATTAGAGGGGCAGTGGAGAGTGAACAAGGGGAGTGAAGGGGGGAGCAAGTGAAACAAGGAATTTGTGCAAGTGGAGGAGGAGTGTGAGTGGATTGTACCTCCCTCTCCTGGCCCTGGTTCCCCTCTTTCTCCTCCCCATCCCTGATCTCCCTCCCCTCATTCCCTTTCTTCCTCCTCTGCTCATGATTTTCCCCATTGTCCTCTCCTTCTGTGCCTCTGCCCCCCTTCTGTCCCCTCCATCTACCCCTCCTGCCTGAGCTCCTTTCTTCATTTGTCTCCTCTGAGATCCCATCCCCCAGATCCCATCCCCTTCCCCTTCCCCTATATTCTCTCCCCATTCTCCCTTCCCAGCACCAACCACTAAGATCTCTCCCCCTGCCTCCCCCACCCAAGAAAATAGAAGGAAAGAAATAACTGGATACAGAAATGTTAGAAAATGACAATTTTTATAAAGCAAAATAAAAATGCACAATATTTAATAGGCACATGTATGCAAACCTTTGGAAATCTGCCACCTAATTGGTGCAGGATTTCAGAAGCTTTCTTGCAGAATTGTCCATCCCTTGTCACAGAATTTGCCCTGGAGCTGCCCAGAGAACCTAAGGTTGAGGTAATAAGTGTTTGAAATGGGATCCACACGGCGGGTCTGAGATAGTGGAAGGAAGGCTCCTGCTCGCTCCTGGACTCCTCTGAGTGCATCTACATGGGGAGGAAGTGGAAGGGAAGCAGATCCCAGCACCATCCACTCCCATTCAGGGGCTCCACGGGCCGACATCCTGACTTCTTCTCCAGAGCGGACTTTGGAGACATTGGGAGTGGAAGGAAACTTATCAGTGATTCCAGACTCTGGTCAGCTTCAGCCAGAAATAGCAAGCAATGTTATCTCTTCAGCAAATCAGAAAGAGGTTGATTTTAAATGAGTTGATCGTGCAAAAATGGCCACAGATGCGTATGTGGGCCACACGCGAGCAACACAGATTTTTAAAAAAACACTAATTATGCGCGTATGTACCCATGGGTGTGAGAAAAATAAGGGGGCAGAAAACAGGTGGTGCAGGGCGGACCCAACACTTGTGTAACTCCGTATTTTAAAACAAAAAACCGCAGGGCACATATGCTAGATACCTACGTAACTTTACCACTGCTTCTGATAAGAAACAAGTCCGTAGGTCTTACTTTTAGGGCTTACAGGACAGGGTGAGGGGTCCCAGTCAACTTGGCGGTGTGCAGGATGAAGAACCAGAGGGTCTGAAACTCGATAGTAACTGGAGAAAGTGGTGCACTAATTGGAAAACTGGGAATGTGCCTCACACTAGCAAGTTTTAAAATCCACTTACATACGAATGTAAACTCTGACAAAGTCCTATGGAAGTCACAGGCACTGGCTCTGCTCGAGTAACCTCTTAAAATTACGAGCGTGGTTGGTTTATTTTAATACTTATGTGCGCAAGTGAACGCACGATTTAAAATTCCAGCGCATCTTCGCTCGCGGGCACATACACGCATGTATGGGCGCACATGCACTCATTTTGAAATTACCATCCATGTCTGGGGATAAATTGTTTGATCTCCAAATCAAATGAAGAGACAGGTAGTCTGATGTACTGAGCTCCTCATTCCACTATACCTGCCTTAGTTTGTAGCATTAACAGAGTATTGCAGAATGGTTATTGCACTGCCCTAAGCTCATTTTACAGGAGATTTCAGCATTCGTTGTGTTATCTATCAGGATCTTGCACTCAGTTTCTGTCATCCATGGTTGTTAGGTTTGACCCAAATTGTGCAAGGTGCCACTCATGCTGATGGTCATCTTTTAGATCTGTTTGTTTTTCTGCTGATGAATACTCTAACGTAAAATCCAAAGATGCTTTTCTTTCTCCCGTGGCTTGATTAGACCTTTTTTTATTTTAGTGACTTCTCTCCTTTCCAAGTGAGGCTGGGTTATTTCTACGACAGCCTTAGGAAAAATCACCGCAATCACAGAGTTAAATGCTTCTGATTTTTGGAACAAATTGGATTCACAGCCTCTCATTCCTGCTCATAGATCTTCAGCTGAGAAGGTTGCTGATTGGAAGGCTGAGTAAGAGGACAAACCAGTGAGTGCCAGAAAGGGTTTGCTATGCTTCAAAGCCGAAGTCTGCTCCCTGGATCTTGGAAAACCTTTGTACCCTAGAATGTGAAGGCCGATGTTCTGAGAGAATCTGAAGGAAGCCTTAAAAGCAGACTCTTAGGCTGGCATGGATTTCCCACTAGAAATCTTATCACTTAGCGATTAAGGCAGCCAAAAAAGAATTTCACATCTACTTATGGTGCTTCTTTAGATCGTCCTACATGAAAGTTTTTTTGCACTGTCCTTTTCCTCTTGCTTTGTCAGGGAGCTCTGTGATACAGTTTTTGAATAAAGCAGTAAACATTTGTAAGGCACTAGATGCTGACATATTTAAGAGTTATGAAGCAATGTATAATGAGGATATTACTTCTTGACAATGCTCTCTTTCTAATGTTGTAGAATCAGTAAAGTTAGGAGCTTTTTGGAAAGTTACTCACAATGATGTTTTAAATATTTTGGTAAGACGCATTCTTCAACTTGTGAGCTGCAACCCTGCCCATCTTAGCTCCCTGCAGCATCCAGGAAGGGTTTTACTGATCCAATTAGTTCAATCGTGAATGCATCTATAAAGGAGGGCTCCGTGCTTTCATTGATAAAAAGAGTATAAAAATATCTAATTTATATTCCTGTTCTGAGATAATTATAAGCCAATTGCTAAGACTCCTTTTTTGGGTAAATTTCTTGAAAGACGTGTTATTTCTTAGAGGATGCTGAGGTACTTGACATCATTCAGTTGGATTTTAGGAAGTCCCATGGCACAAACAGCTTTGATTGCTGTCCCTGATGATCCTCCTAGAACATTAGATAAGGACTTTGCTGCTGCTCTGGTACATCTGGATTTGCTGCTGGTATTTCTCACTGTACATTACTCTATTCTTAATAGTCACTTAGCCAGGCTGGGAGCTGGAGATTCGGCTCGTCAGTGGGTGGGTTCATGTTTTGGGGGGCAGAATGTCTGTGTTGGTGGAGATTCCTCCTTTTCTCAGCAGTTGTCTTCTGGTATTCCTCAGGAGTTCGTCCTGTCCCCTGTATTATTCAACATTTTTCTATATCCTTTGGGAAAACTAATCCATACATTTGGGATAAAGTGCCAACTTCATGCCATTGATCTTCAGCTCTATGCATGTCTGAAGGTAATTACACTAAGGATCCTCCAGAATAAATGTTGATAAATATTTAGCAAGATTATAGTGATGATACCACTAGAACTGCAGAAATGCCTGGTTAAAGTCTCTAAAGATTCAGGGAATTGTAAATACTGCATCCTGTAAGTCCAAAGACCTGAAGACGCTGTGGCTCAGATATAATCTGTCTTTCCTGCTCTCTTCACAGAGGTGATAGTAGGAAGCATTTCTCAATTGCTGAGACCGACTGTAGTCATTCTGTGTTGTAACTAAAAAGAGCACAGAAAATATTAGTTAGACATGAAATGTCTGCAAATGTAATGTCCATTCCTTACCGTGAATACCAAATTATTTAAAAAACCAAATTCCTCATCCTATCACTGAAGCGCCCTGGGCAAGGTACAAAAACATGATGTTAAACCAAATAAAACCATAAAAAATGAAATAATGACACAATACAGCAATATAATAGGTCGAGCAGTAAATATTAAGGAGCAGCCTGGTGGCTCAGTGCTGCACGATGCCAGGCAGGGGACCTGGGCTCAGCTACCAGGCCAGGGCTTTGCTCCCCAGGCTGATCGGGGCTGGGGATATTCATAGTCCCTGGTGGGAGGGAATCTCATTCCTTGGGCAACATTCAAACTTAGTGCTCCGATTTAGGGCCGATGATTACAGGGTTTGGAAAGCAGCTGTGCAGTGAGAGTGCGCTCGGCATTTTGCACCGGCCCCTAGGAGAGCTGACTCCGTAGCTGGATTTAGCTCTGGGTTATGTTCAGCCAGACCCAGGATGGCCCCGACACTGAGCGCACTCACTGGTAATGGTGTTTGAAGCCCACTGCGGGCAAGAGAGAGCAGACTAAAATCTTCCACTCTACCTTTATTCTGATCCCAAGCTTCTCTTTTTGATTTTTTGGTGCATAACATTGATGTGGCCCCTCATTTGGTTTCTGTTTTCATTTACTTCAGACTCCAAAGGGAGCTCTGAGCTGCAGGCAGTGCTGACTTCTTACAGCTGCCAGTACTTGTGGGAATCCATGGTTGTTGCCTGCTACAAATGTCAGTGGTTGAGAGAAGTCCATGCTGCCTTCAGCTCCTTACGGCCTCCACTTTCCCCAACACATGCAGGTCCTCTCCAATACTCTTCCTCCCTCCGACCAACACATTCCCCATACTTTGTCTCTCTCTCCCTTCCCCAGCTGATCCTCCCAGTCTCTCACCCTCACTTGCCTCTCCCAGCTCTCAGCCCCTACGAGATGGGTCCCCGATTCCTCAAACTCCTTTCTGTACTGTGCTGCTCTTGGAGTGTGAGCCATGGGCCGGGCAGTGCCTGAAATCCTCTGCTCCTCTCAAAGCCTCACATGAATAGTGCGGGAGGGCAGGATTTGCACTGCTCACACTCCCAGAGCCGCCTGATGCAGGAAGCAGATAGCAATGGCTCCTCCTCCTCCTGCAGGTTTTCCCTGCCCTGCCCTTCTGTCAGACACAGCTGTGCTGGCTCCTCCTGCCCCTGTCAGCTCAGGGAACCAGCTGTATACGTTGCTGTGCTAAGGCAAGCTCGGTCTTCAAGGATTTTATGCAAAGGCAAATTCTGGGCTTGGGGAGCAGGGGGTAGAGAGTTCTGCAATGCTCAGTTGCAAGGAACTCCCCCAGGATTAGAAGGAGTCTCACCTAGAAACACATCCAGGAGAGAAGGGAGTGAAGATGTCTCTTCTGAGTTTGCCAGGCCCCTTTGGATCGAGCCTCATTCGAGGGCCCCATACCAATAGTGGTGTTGAGAAGAGTAAAAATCCTGAATTTCCTTTCCTTTTTCCAGTACACATGGAATCTGGGAAGAAAGAAGACAGTGTAAGTTTAGAGGATTATTCTCCAGTCTCTGATACGGCCTGGACTCAAATTGCCTCTGTTTTCCCCCCTCTGACTCTTCTAGGCCCAGGATCACAGTACCTGCTCCTTCCACAGCTCAGGGTCTCCCATTAAATCCAGGGTCATATTGCTTCTTTCTCCCAAGCTTAGGGTCCTCTGGGGCCTAACATCACATTGCCCCTCCTCCCCAGCCTAGGGTATTCCATGGGAGCAAGAAACCCACTCCCCCTTATTCTCTAAGGGGCCGATGTAATAAGGGGCGCTAAGGTCAACGCAGGTTTTTATTCCTGTTTTAGCTTGCATTTTTCTGATGTAAGTTACCTCTGGTATGTAACAGGGGTTTTAACTCCTATAAAATGTGCTACACCAAGAATAAAAGCCAACTCTAAGATTAGCACAGGTGCATGCAAATCCCATGTAAAAGAAGGCATTAGGTATTCACAGCAATGCAGGAAGGTGCATTAAAGGGCAGACAGCTTGAAGCCCATTTTCTTAATCCTGGAAATGTAACTCCTGGGTCAGAGCAGGAGTAACAATGAACTCACATTTCTGGTTGCCACATTATATTATTGCTGTGCCCAGTGTGGTAGTGTCTGGCTGCTTCTACCATACTGAACACAGAGAGTAAGGTTGGCCAGCAGAAATGTGAGTTTACTGCACCTGAGACCCAGGGTTAATTTACGAGGCTCTCGGAGACGGCACCCACAGTTGAATAGTAAACCTGCACTCTGCATCCAACTTTGGTTGCTGGATATGGAAGTGTCCTTCCCACATTAGAGAATGATCTGGTGATGAGAATATTTAGTCTTCAAGCAGAGTGAGTACTGGGTATGGAGGAGTCCGGTGTTATAGCAGAGCAGGTGCCCATAATGTGCAGGGATCCTTTCCTGCATTAGAGAAGGTTTTGGTGATGCTGAGGTCCCGTTATGCCTTAGAGCTGGAGGATGGGCATTGAGGTGACCTGACCTGCACACGAGGAAGCTCTGGTGACGTGGATCTCCTGCCTTGCAGCAGAAGATGTGCTTGACATGGAGTTGTCCTGTCTTACAGCAGAACAGATACTTATGATGAGGAAGTCCTCCTTTTCTGCTTTAGAGTAGTTGCTGGTGATGGCAGAGTGGCATTTCATGCAGCAGATCAGGGGCTAATATTGACAACAGCCTCCTTTCCTACAGCCAGAAGGATGATAGTGATGGTGAATGTTTTGTTTCCTGTAAAAAAATGGGCACTAGTGCTGGTGAGCGGCCTTTAGTGCAGCAGTGTGAGTGCTCACATTGATGAGGGTGTCCCCTCCTGCAAAAGAGTGGGTGCTGGTGATGAGAAGGGTGCCTTTTCCTGCAGCAGTGGGTGCTAATGATTAGAAAGATTTCCTGTTTGCTAGTTCTGCAGTGATGCTTGTTCTCCTGAAGAGGAGAGAGTTCTGGATGGCAGTGGAGTTGTTGCTGGATATGGAGGTGTCCTTCCCTGTATTAGAGAAGGTTCTGGTGATTAAATTATCCAGTGCATGGGCAGATCGAGTGCTGAGCATGCAGTGTCCTCTCTTGCAGCAGAACAGGTGCTCATAGTGTAGAAGGTGTCCTTCCCTTTATTAGAGAAGGTTCTGGTGATTAAATTATCCAGTGCATGGGCAGATCGAGTGCTGAGCCTGCAGTGTCCTCTCCTGCAGCAGAACAGGTGCTTATGGTGCAGAAGGTGTCCTTCCCTGTATTAGAGAAGGTTCTGGTGATTAAAATATCCAGTGCATGGGCAGATCGAGTGCTGAGTATGCAGTGTCCTCTCCTGCAGCAGAACAGGTGCTTATGGTGCAGAAGGTGTCCTTCCCTGTATTAGAGAAGGTTCTGGTGATTAAAATATCCAGTGCATGGGCAGATCGAGTGCTGAGCATGCAGTGTCCTCTCTTGCAGCAGAACAGGTGCTCATAGGGCAGAAGGTGTCCTTCTCTGTATTAGAGAAGGTTCTGGTGATTAAAATATCCGGTGCATGGGCAGATCGAGTGCTGAGTATGCAGTATCCTCTCTTGCAGCAGAACAGGTGCTCATAGTGCAGAAGGTGTCCTTCCCTTTATTAGAGAAGGTTCTGGTGATTAAATTATCCAGTGCATGGGCAGATCGAGTGCTGAGCATGCAGTGTCCTCTCTTGCAGCAGAACAGGTGCTCGTAGTGTAGAAGGTGTCCTTCCCTGTATTAGAGAAGGTTCTGGTGATTAAAATATCCAGTGCATGGGCAGATCGAGTGCTGAGCATGCAGTGTCCTCTCTTGCAGTAGAACAGGTGCTCATAGGGCAGAAGGTGTCCTTCTCTGTATTAGAGAAGGTTCTGGTGATTAAAATATCCAGTGCATGGGCAGATCGAGTGCTGAGTATGCAGTGTCCTCTCTTGCAGCAGAGCAGGTGCTCATAGTGTAGAAGGTGTCCTTCTCTGTATTAGAGAAGGTTCTGGTGATTAAAATATCCAGTGCATGGGCAGATCGAGTGCTGAGCATGCAGTGTCCTCTCTTGCAGCAGAACAGGTGCTCATAGTGTAGAAGGTGTCCTTTTCTGGTCCTGTGACCAGTAATGTGGTATGCTGGATATAATGTGGATTGCAGTAATGTGGATGCTGGATATAATGTCCAATCGTGCAGTTGTAATCTCCTTGCATCTAATCAGGATTCACATCTTACTCCCAATAGTTCTTTGACAAGTAGAAAGAGCATCAGGCAGGCAAAGTCCAAAACAAGATCTCTATTTTTACGTCTGCATCTTGTGTTTTTGTGGCTCACGTGGCTGGAGAGTCAGGGACTGAATAACTCCTATGAGACCTCTTCAGGAATACCTTGGATAAGGTGAAGGATGAGCAACAGGCAGGCTTAATAGAGGATCCAAGTTCCCATGGAGATGGAAGCGTTCTTTATAGTCTTATGTTCTCCTGCAGCAATGTGGCTGTGAGATCAAAGAAGCAAAGCTGTGGCTCACTGTTGTATAGATTTGCCCTGGTTTCTCTGGGAGAAGCAGAAGGGAGAGATGGGCTGAAGAGGACCCCTAAAGAGCTGCCAGCATGTCCATCACCATCATCATCATCATTATCTTGCATCCCCAACTTTCAATGGTGATCTGAGAAGATTGAAGGAAAATCCACTGCTCTGGCTGATACCTTTACAGTCCTGATGTAGAAGGACAAGGAGGAGGATGATCAGACAGGCTGATGAGAGGAGAGGATTCCTCCTTGTTCTTATATCTCCCAACTTCCAATTATTTGGATGTAAAAGGAGAGGGAAAGCCGATCTTCTGGCTTGGATGTAAAGGAGAGGTAAAGCCGATCTTCTGGCTTTGATGTCCCCTATCAGCGATGGAATGGCTGGGGGATGGGACGAGGAGCCGATGGTCGGGCTCCCTCCGAGTGGAACCTCTTCCGCAGTTCCTGGGACATGGAGGAGGAGGAGGAGGAGGATGGCAGGTTGAGAAGAGGAAGGCAGGGTCTAAGAGGAGTTGGAAGCAGCACTGGGTGCCGATGGTAAATTCCCCCAGCGATGGAAGGGCTGGGGGTAAGGCAAGGAGGAAGACCCAAGGAAAGCCCTGGTCTTTCCTTCACAGGTCTGCTTCCAACTTCTCTTTCTCCTCCTTCTCCACTTCCTCCTCTTCAATGTCCTCCAGGAACATTGGGTACTCGCTGCATTTGTGTTTCCTCGAGGGCACAGGAGACGGGACAGGCTCTTGCCAGGCTCTCAGAGCCGCAGGTGTTCGATCTGTATTAAAGAGATAAGAGAGAAACAAACAAATATTATTCTGGTAGGAGAGGAGGAGGCCAAACACAGGTAAAGAGGAAGGAAGAGTAACGGGGAAACTTTGCCATGGCAGCACTCCAGCTTCACCCACAGTGTTGCCCCTTTTCCTCTCTGAAGGGAGGGTGACATTTTCAATGGCTTATACCTAATTATATTAAGATAAGGCTCCCTGCCTTGGTGCAACCTGGGTACCCACAGTCAGTCTGACTTATTGTGCACTGCCTTGACTTAATCTCTTTAATAAGGCGCTTGATAAATCATAATAAATAAATTGTCTTCCCTGTGACTTGCCAAACTCTCACACTGAGTCCCTGCAAAGCCAGGACTATGTGCAAGGCTCAGCGCTACTTAGACAGATAAGTCTGTACTTCTTCAGGTAAGTAGCACTGAATATTGGCCTCAATATTTATGATGAATCCTTTTGTTGCATATTTTGATGTATATTGGACTGTTAGGATACAAATTCTTTTTAATTGTTTATAGCTGTTTTCTTGTGTGATATATTACAATCTTTGGGGTGATGCATCAAGCCTCATTAGAGCTCTAACATGCACTATATCGTGTATATCATGCGATATTGTGCAATAGATGCAATATTTAGTATCTCCCAGCCAAGATACCCTCCCCTATTACAATGATCTTCCTTGCATGTGAGGTGCAAACGGGAAGGCAAAGCAGTGATCAATGATGACCCCGTCTCCCCAAAGTTGTAACTAATAAAAAAAATGGGTGGGATCGGCCCCAGCCTCTCCTTCCCCCTCCCCAAAGCTAAAACTTAAAATGTGGCCCTAGCCCTCGAAATCCCTGCCCCTCACCTCCCACCTGTCAGGTGACAGGGACACTCCCCCCACGTCCATACTCCTCACCCCCACCCCTTCCAAGTGACAGTGACTCTCCCCCCACATCCATACTCCTCACCCCCCACCCCTGCCAATGGACAGTGACACTCCCCCCACATCCATACTCCTCACCCCCACCCCTTCCAAGTGACAGTAACACTCCCCCCACATCCATACTCCTCACCCCCAGCCCTTCCAAGTGACAGTGACTCTCCCCCCACATCCATACTCCTCACCTGCCACCCCTTCCAAGTGACAGTGACACTCCCCCCCGTCCATACTCCTCACCCCCACCCCTTCCATGTGACAGTGACACTCCCCCCACATCCATACTCTTCACCCTCACCCCTTCCATGTGACAGTGACACTCCCACCACATCCATACTCCTCACCTCCCACCCCTTCCAAGTGACAGGGACACTCCCCCCACATCCATACTCCTCACCCCCACCCCTTCCAAGTGACAGTGACTCTCCCCCCACATCCATACTCCTCACCTCCCACCCCTTCCAAGTGACAGTGACACTCCCCCCACATCCATACTCCTCACCTCCCACCCCTTCCAAGTGACAGGGACACTCCCCCCCGTCCATACTCCTCACCCCCCCACCCCTGCCAATGGACAGTGACACTCCCCCCACATCCATACTCCTCACCCCCCACCCCTTCCAAGTGACAGTAACACTCCCCCCACATCCATACTCCTCACCTCCCACCCCTTCCAAGTGACAGGGACACTCCCCCCATGTCCATACTCCTCACCTCCCACCCCCTCCAAGTGACAGGGACACTCCCCTCACATCCATACTCCTCACCCCCACCCCTTCCAAGTGACAGTGACACTCCCCCCACATCCATACTCCTCACCTCCCACCCCTTCCAAGTGACAGTGACACTCCCCCCACATCCATACTCCTCACCTCCCACCCCTTCCAAGTGACAGGGACACTCCCCCCCGTCCATAGTCCTCACCTGCCACCCCTTCCAAGTGACAGTGACACTACTCCCCCCACATCCATACTCTTCACCCTCACCCCTTCCATGTGACAGTGACACTCCCCCCACATCCATACTCCTCACCCCCCCCCCCCTTCCAAGTGACAGGGACACTCCCCCCACATCCATACTCCTCAGCCCCACCCCTTCCAAGTGACAGTGACTCTCCCCCCCACATCCATACTCCTCACCTCCCACCCCTTCCAAGTGACAGTGACACTCCCCCCACATCCATACTGCTCACCTCCCACCCCTTCCAAGTGACAGGGACACTCCCCCCCGTCCATACTCCTCACCCCCCACCCCTGCCAATGGACAGTGACACTCCCCCCACATCCATACTCCTCACCCCCACCCCTTCCAAGTGACAGTACACTCCCCCCACATCCATACTCCTCACCCCCAGCCCTTCCAAGTGAAAGTGACTCTCCCCCCACATCCATACTCCTCACCTGCCACCCCCTTCCAAGTGACAGTGACACTCCCCCCCCATCCATACTCCTCACCCCCACCCCTTCCATGTGACAGTGACACTCCCCCCACATCCATACTCTTCACCCTCACCCCTTCCATGTGACAGTGACACTCCCACCACATCCATACTCCTCACCTCCCACCCCTTCCAAGTGACAGGGACACTCCCCCCACATCCATACTCCTCACCCCCCACCCCTTCCAAGTGACAGTGACTCTCCCCCCCACATCCATACTCCTCACCTCCCACCCCTTCCAAGTGACAGTGACACTCCCCCCACATCCATACTCCTCACCTCCCACCCCTTCCAAGTGACAGGGACACTCCCCCCCGTCCATACTCCTCACCCCCCACCCCTGCCAATGGACAGTGACACTCCCCCCACATCCATACTCCTCACCCCCACCCCTTCCAAGTGACAGTAACACTCCCCCCACATCCATACTCCTCACCTCCCACCCCTTCCAAGTGACAGGGACACTCCCCCCATGTCCATACTCCTCACCTCCCACCCCCTCCAAGTGACAGGGACACTCCCCTCACATCCATACTCCTCACCCCCACCCCTTCCAAGTGACAGTGACTCTCCCCCCACATCCATACTCCTCACCTCCCACCCCTTCCAAGTGACAGTGACACTCCCCCCACATCCATACTCCTCACCTCCCACCCCTTCCAAGTGACAGGGACACTCCCCCCCGTCCATACTCCTCACCCCCCACCCCTGCCAATGGACAGTGACACTCCCCCCACATCCATACTCTTCACCCTCACCCCTTCCATGTGACAGTGACACTCCCCCCACATCCATACTCCTCACCTCCCACCCCTTCCAAGTGACAGGGACACTCCCCCCACATCCATACTCCTCAGCCCCACCCCTTCCAAGTGACAGTGACTCTCCCCCCACATCCATACTCCTCACCTCCCACCCCTTCCAAGTGACAGTGACACTCCCCCCACATCCATACTGCTCACCTCCCACCCCTTCCAAGTGACAGGGACACTCCCCCCCCGTCCATACTCCTCACCCCCCCACCCCTGCCAATGGACAGTGACACTCCCCCCACATCCATACTCCTCACCCCCACCCCTTCCAAGTGACAGTAACACTCCCCCCACATCCATACTCCTCACCCCCAGCCCTTCCAAGTGAAAGTGACTCTCCCTTCACATCCATACTCCTCACCTGCCACCCCCTTCCAAGTGACAGTGACACTCCCCCCCGTCCATACTCCTCACCCCCACCCCTTCCATGTGACAGTGACACTCCCCCCACATCCATACTCTTCACCCTCACCCCTTCCATGTGACAGTGACACTCCCACCACATCCATACTCCTCACCTCCCACCCCTTCCAAGTGACAGGGACACTCCCCCCACATCCATACTCCTCACCCCCCACCCCTTCCAAGTGACAGTGACTCTCCCCCCACATCCATACTCCTCACCTCCCACCCCTTCCAAGTGACAGTGACACTCCCCCCACATCCATACTCCTCACCTCCCACCCCTTCCAAGTGACAGGGACACTCCCCCCCCGTCCATACTCCTCACCCCCCACCCCTGCCAATGGACAGTGACACTCCCCCCACATCCATACTCCTCACCTCCCACCCCTTCCAAGTGACAGTGACACTCCCCCCACATCCATACTCCTCACCTCCCACCCCTTCCAAGTGACAGGGACACTCCCCCCATGTCCATACTCCTCACCTCCCACCCCCTCCAAGTGACAGGGACACTCCCCTCACATCCATACTCCTCACCCCCACCCCTTCCAAGTGACAGTGACTCTCCCCCCACATCCATACTCCTCACCTCCCACCCCTTCCAAGTGACAGTGACACTCCCCCCACATCCATACTCCTCACCTCCCACCCCTTCCAAGTGACAGGGACACTCCCCCCCGTCCATACTCCTCACCCCCCACCCCTGCCAATGGACAGTGACACTCCCCCCACATCCATACTCCTCACCCCCACCCCTTCCAAGTGACAGTGACACTCCCCCCCACATCCATACTCCTCACCCCCCACCCCTTCCAAGTGACAGTGACACTCCCCCCACATCCATACTCCTCACCCCCACCCCTTCCAAGTGACAGGGACACTCCCCCCATGTCCATACTCCTTACCTCCCACCCCTTCCAAGTGACAGGGACACTCGCCCCCCGTCCATACTCCTCACCCCCCACCCCTGCCAATGGACAGTGATGGCCTTCCTCCCCCAAGTCACAGCGATGACCTCCCCAATGGAAAAAAATAAAAAGGTCTGGGCCAAATCCCACCCCCGAAAGATAAAGAAATTCATATCCCGGCTCCCTCCGTCCACTCCCCACTCCCTTGTACCTTGACAAATGGCTCCGTCCAGGCTGGGTGCGATGCTGCACCCGTCCCCAACGTGGGATCCGTTTTAAGGGATGGGGGGATGTGGGAGGGGCTGTTTTTAGATATTGGGAAACCTAAGGCATTGTTGTAGGACGCTCGTGTCTGGCAGGGCCCGGTCCCTAGAGGTGGAGGGTGCCCCAATCTTTCTTTGAGGCTGTACGGGAGCTGGGGGTTTCAGGAGATTGCTCCTTTGCTTTAAAGTCCCAGCTGAGGGCAGTTTAAAAGCAGCCTTTGTAAGCTGTGCCTGGGAAGGTGGCTGAAGTATATTTTATCCCAGGGAGGATTTCATTTAGTGCTGCAGGCATTTGTATTGCCCTGGCTGGATGCCTTGTATGGGGGCTCCCTAGGGGTTAAATAAATCAATCTGAAGCCATTGCACTTGTTACAGAAAGCAGCGGCCCTGTGAATACTGGGACCACATCTTGCCTATTTAGTGCCAGTTACGTTGCTTGCCTGTGGGTCAGAGGATTGATTTGGACCTTAGTTCTGAAGAAGGGAAGGCCAGGGACCCTGCGGGAGCTGTCGATGCCTTATAAACCCATGCGGTCACTGACGTCAGCCGCCCATAAGCTGTTGGTGTCCCTGAGGTCTTCAGGGTACCCGGCTCGGGCTTTCTCAGCGGTTGGCTTCCCTCTGGGATTCACTGCCAGGGGATATTCTGGGATTGAGGATTATAAAATGTTCCCTAAAAGACGAAAGGCCTCCCTGTCCCAGCAGGATGTGAGCTGATTAGGGTGTGAGGCAAGGGCTTCAGTTTTACCTGTTTTATTTATTTATTATGCATGCTCAGTTTGTAAATTCACTGGGAATGGATATTTTCTGCTATAAGTCATGCAAATAATCAATATTTCTATCATTTATTATCTCTTAGTCTCATCATTCTCTGCCGCTCTTTCTCACATACTTTGTAAAGTTTCCTCACCAATTCCCCTTTCCTTGTTTAAAGTTGCTTCCTTCCCAGTCCTTTTCTGTTCTCTCTCCCGCAGTTAATAAAGATGTTTCTCACATTTCTCACTGCCATATTGCTGAGGAGTTGGTGGTGTGATTAATAAATAGAAGCAATAAATAATTCCTGACATGGCACTCGCTTGTCGCCTCATTCATTTTGAGGTGCTGTTGCTTTAAGGCGACCTCCAACAATCAAACCCTCACTCACCCACCTTTACAATCCTGTGATTGAGAAATGTAAGCTCTCACCTGCCCACCTGTCCTGCAACCATAAGATCTCCTGCCTCCGTGCAGCGAGGTCCATCTCGGGTGATGTTATGTCCTCTTCTCCTATCTCGCTGGCTCCAGCTGGCATGAGCACAGCGGCCTCCTCAATGGTCTCCAGGGACAAGATAGAGCTGCCCTCACTGCTCTCGCTGCTACCCTCACCTGCAGCCGAGAGCTCTGCCTCTCCTCCTTCTCTGACCTCCTCCATCACCAGTGGGAGAGGAAGGTCAGGCTTGGCCTGGCGCACTGGATGCACCTTTCTCGAACGCCGAAAACATGCACACTTGCCTTGGCAAGCACCCATCTTTCTCTAAGAGAAAAAAGGTAGTCACCTCCCGATATCCGGTCAGTGACAAAGAGCAGCTCCCTCAGTGCTCCTTAGGGCTTCCAGACTCTACTGATGTCATAAAGCCAGAACCTTCCACTCAGCCAGAGACCCTGCCCACACATATGATGTCACAGCATAAGCTCCTCCCTCTTAACCAGAGGCCCTGCCCATATCATAGATATCCATTGCTAGCTCCTCCCACTCAGCAGGTGCCCTGCCCCCACCACCAGGGACCATACTGTGCTGATCCCTGATGTCACAAGGCTGGATTTACCAGTTCCTGCCTGTATCGATATTCATTTTTATTTAGCTTCTTTGAAGGCTGAGCTGTAATAAATGTTCTTAACGTATATGACCGAGACTTGCCTATTTTGACCTGACAGCTTTGTTGTAGTGCAGTTCTGATGCAATTTAATTGAAAAGATACACATTAATTCAGAATAAATGTTTAACTTTTTGCACTGTTAGTGCATCATGCATGGCTCTGTTAATAGAGGAAAAAACTAGATTGTGCTCACATTCTTTCATCACAGTATTGAGCTACACTGTGAGAGCCAGATTCTCAATTATCTGCTAAGTGGGTAAGATAACGCGCTAATTCAGCAGAAAATAACTGGTTAGATTGTCAGGTCAATATTTGGCTAAACCTAGCAGATCACAATTTGAGTTCTAATTTTAGGAGTATGTACCAAAGAAAAAAATACAACCACATACAATCAAAGCAAGAATAACAGTGAACACTACACTATAAGAAGAAGTCCATAGGATAACCAAGGATAGAAAAGAATCAAGTATGGGAGTTACACCTGAATAAGAAAGAATCTCGTCTCACATTTTCCTTCGAGCAGGACTGTGACTGTACTTCATATTTAGAAAACAGGCATACAGTGCTCCAGCACATATTCACATCCAGAACAGAACCGTACGTCCAGTGATGCAAAATAAAGTGCAACCGAAAGCTTGAAGTGCAGGAGATGCTTATTCTGGTGCCACATCCCAGGTCACAATTTGACCGGTGAGAGTGTGGCTGGGGTGCCCGGTTAAACTTAGCTGCTTAGTACTGAAAATCTGGCACTAATCTGCTAAGTTCTTTTTAAAATAAGGAAAAATTAAAAGAAAATGCAATGCAGTTTGAATTTAAAAACATTGGGGGTCATTTACTAAGCATTTTCCCCATAGACACAAAATTGGAAAAAACCTTTAGTAAATGACCCCCATTGCCATGGTCCTCGTTCCTTTCCCTCACCCTCCCAATGTTCAGGACAAAAGAAATTCCCCACTGTCCGCATCCCCTCTCACTCCCAATGGTTGTTTTAAAAACAAATGTGAGCCCTGCAGCCCCCCTTAACCTCCCTCGCTCTCTCCTCCCTCAGAACAGAAAAATGGCTGCTGGAGATCCCTGGGGTGCCCAAGCCTGCCTCCATCCTTATGTGGACAGGAGCACAACTCTCTCAGCTCAGGAAGAAATAACCCCAAACTAAGAGTGCGCAGGGAAGTCCCCTTATCTTGGCACTTGAGCCCCCTCCTCCTATTCTTTCAGCCACAGGACAGAAATGGACAGAGCTGGGGAGTGGTATTAGAGGTGGTGAGGGTAGATAAAGGAGGCTGCGTCCCCTCAATCCCTGACCTCTCCAAACTAGAACTTCCCTCTAAGAGGAAGCTTGCTAAGAGGGGCCATGGGCACTGCATCTTCCCACACAGAAACCCCACCTTAGAGGAAATCTTATAAAGCTCATGCAATGTGTCAGCCAAAACGGCGGCTCCCGATTCTTACAGCGCTGCTTCCTGCACAAAGCGGCCCGAGCCACATATCCCCCACAAAGAGAGATTGATTTATTCATGCAGCGGGGATTAGAACCCGCTCTCCTATTTTCCCAGTGCTCACGCTGAGATTGTGTAAATAGGTTTCTGCATATCCTGCCCCCTCCTCTTTTTGGATGGGTCTCAGTGCTATAAGTAGCCACGGAGCACGTGCAGTAGTCAGAGGGACGGAGGAAGCCAGAGGGTTGGTGCTAGGAGAGGGGAGACGGAAGGAAAATAAAATTTTACAAAATAAAATCAAGAAATGTAAAACATCAATCATAATAGTAAAATCATATTCATAAAAAGAATAAACATTTCAAACTAGGTAATGTCTAAAATATCAAAAATTTCTCAAAACACCAATAAAATATTTCAAAACATCTGCTAAATAAAAAAATCCAATAATTAAAAATTGTTCTATTCCTCTTCCCTCCAAAATTAAGTATTTCAAAAGAGCAGAATCATCAGATCACACCTTATAATTAAAACTAGTAAGGATTAAAAAATCTTTTGCTCTCCATACCTGTGATCTGCTGATTTCCAGTTACCCTGAAATTGTTGCAGATTGGGGGAGGTAGGGATGCACAAATTTTATCTTCTCTCTCATACACACACGTACAAGATATATATAGATATATACATGTATGTGTGTGTGTGTTTCTGAGTGTGCGTGGCTATGAAAGCCTATACGTGACACATGGGCTCTTAGAGGCACATACTACACAGGCTCTCACACAGACACACACACATGCATAGGCTCTCACACAAACCACACACACAGACAGGCTCTCATTCACACAGACACACACACGTGCATAGGCTCTCACACAAACCACACACACAGACAGGCTCTCATTCACACAGACACAAACATGCATAGGCTCTCACACAAACCACACACACAGACAGGCTCTCATTCAAACAGACACACACACATGTATAGGCTCTCACACAAACCACACACACAGACAGGCTCTGATTCACACAGACACACACACATGCATAGGCTCTCACACAAACCACACACACAGACAGGCTCTGATTCACACAGACACACACAAATGCATAGGCTCTCACACAAACCACACACACAGACAGGCTCTCATTCACACAGACACACACACATGCATAGGCTCTCACACAAACCACACACACACAGACATACACATTAACTCCATCTTGACTCCATGGACCTCCTGTTGTCTTTGGATTGAGGTGGGATGAACTCCACCAAGGCCCTGTGGGTCGCCTTTTTTCTTTGCACCATGGTGGGACGAGCTCCACCACAACCTACTGACCTTTATGCTTTGGGGAGGAAGGGAGAGTGGAAGCTATGTGCACACACATGCACATAAACAAGCAGAAGACACATAAACAAGCAGAGGCCTCTCATTTTCAGCCTCCAGCGGGTTCAGCACCAGCAGCCTGCAGCTTCTCTCCTTCCTTGGCCTTTGGTGAGGTGAATGCTGGCAGCCTACAGTATCTCTCCTTCTTCAGACGCTGGGGGACTGCAGTGTCTCTCCTTCTTCAGACGCTGGGGGACTGCAGTGTCTCTCCTTCTTCAGACACTGGGGGACTGCAGTGTCTCTCCTTCTTCAGACGCTGGGGGACTGCAGTGTCTTTCCTTCTTCAGACGTTGTCGGACTGCAGTGTCTCTCCTTCTTCAGACGCTGGCGGACTGCAGTGTCTCTCCTTCTTTGGCTGCTGGCTGGTTAGGTTCCTTCGGCAGCCCCATGGCCGCTCTTCCTCCCGCTGGCCCACTGACTCTCCCCCCCTCCCCTGGATGTGCCGCCCGTACAAATACACGGTATGCACATCTGGTCGCGCCGGGCCTGCTCCCAATCTGGAGGGCCTGGATTGGACGCCTGATCCTATTTTGTACAGCCGTTTCAGTATCCTATGTGGTCAGTTTTAGAAAGCCTCTTATCTGTGAGGATGTCTTTTTTTCTGACTCTCGGGTGAGGCCTCCCATCCTCATTGTGCACCTGAAGTTTGAAGAGGTCCTTCATCGTGCACTCCCTGCCAGAGGTTCCTTCTCCTATTAGAGAGGTAGATTTATAGAGAGGTAGATGTTGGCTGGAATTCCTTTTGGGGCTCTCCGTTCAGGGGACTGAAGAACCGTGAGCTCCATTCTACTCCCTAGTTTGGGAAAACCAATGACAGGACCTTCTGAGAGAGATTTTGATGGCTGGAAATGTATTGAGTTTTACATTAAGAAAGTATTATGGACAATTGCTTTGTGGAGTGACCCCAAGGGGATCTAGAGTTGAGATAGCCTTGGCACCTGTGTCTAAAGACTTTTCCTGCAAGAGAAGCCCCCAAGAATTAAACTTAGGAGAATGATCAAGACCAGAAGTCCCCAATCTGATCTCCGCTGGGTGTCCAAGAATGAGATGGATTCAGATAGGACTGTTTTTATCTGTGTTTGAGGGGACTCAATAGGATTCCCATTTAGGTGCTGGGAGAGCTTTGTGGACTTAGCATCATCATGGGAAGCTTTTCCCAGATGCCAGAAATAAAGGACACTTACTAAATAGAAAGTCACATCTGTAGCATCAGTCAGAAGTAACTTCATTATTATGGGTAAATTGGACTTTAATATAATTGTTGCAAAATCAGTAAACTTTATTTTAATACCCAGAGCCCAGTCCTGCTTGATTGTCCCAGCATTTCACCCCTTGGGATGCAGGTACTTACAGCACACGGGGAATAACTCACCACTATCTGGGCCATAAACGAGAGCTTCTCCCCACCCTGGGACAGAGAGATAGGCAAAGGAGTAAGTGATATCCCGATGCCTGCCCCAAAGAGAATAAATACGTTTGTGAGCCCTTGGGATGTAAACCTCCCCAGTAAGGGTTACAGGTAGAGTCTACGTAAGAGGCTCCCAGAGGCATCTTAGGAGAGAGTCTGGGGGAGTTTGGAGGACCCCTGAGGTATCTAAGCAAGAAGAGTTGATTCCAGGGATTTTTTCTGTCAAGATCTCTAGAAGCAAACAGAGGGGAGAAGCCCTGAGGCGAGGGTATAAATCTCTGCTGGGGAAGCTCCAAGGGAAAGAGAAAGCAGTTGAAGAAATTGTTTTGACAAAAGGGGATGCTTGGGGCTGAATTTTATTCTGTGCCATCTCAGTCCCAAAGAAGAAATTTGGAGCTTGGAGAACTTGGTCTGTTATGAGTTCCTGGACTATATTTGGTTCTGTTACTCCTGTCCTGTGCTGTTTTGGATCCACAATAGAATTCTGATTTGGGACCAGCCTTTGGGTGTGAACCGTGGCCTTTGTTTGAAGTTGGTAAGTCTTCGCCTGGGCCTCCCAGAGAATTCTCTGCTCCTCAACTGGTGATCCCTGGAGGACCGGGACTGTTCCAGGGTTGCACTAGGGTAGCTCATCCCCTCTGCAGGCCCTGTAGGTGGCCCTGGTGGAAAAGGGGTTACACACCAGGTCAGGCAGCCTCTGTGGGGATAGGCTGACTGCTTGGCTCTTTGAAGGACAGGAGCCGAGTTTGGGAAGCAGTGAGTGGGAGATTAGTGAAGCTTGCACAATGGTTTCAAAAGCTTTGTCATCTAGGAAATGCCTCAGGTTGTTCTGATTTGGAAACTGCTTCAATCTGGGGTTTGATGGTGAGTTGGGGGTCTAAGATAAATCCTAGACTTTGCATTTGGGTACAGAATGAGAGGGAAGTTCCAACAAGGACTACTTTTGGGAAAGAATGGTCCGATTCTCTCTTTCCAATCTCTGTTTTGCTTGGGTTGAAGTAAATTGTATTATTTTGTAAGCAGTTTGTGATTATATTAGGCAGTCGGGTAGATCAGTGATGGTCACATCTAGGTTTGTGCTGAGTGGAACCAGTGGTTGTGCTGAGTGGAACCAGTAGTCATCAGCAGAGAAGTAGTAGGGTTGTGGTGGTCTCAGAAGAGCTCGCTGAGAAGGGCAATATAGATTTGAATAAAATTGGTGAGAGGATGCAGGTTTGTGGAGAGAGTTTGTGGGTCTGAGAGAGCTGCCCCTAGAACAAGCGATTGTGTGTGTTTGGATAGAAAGGAGGTGAACCAGGACAGAGCTGGGCCTGTAACTCAGAGATCACTTAGTTACAATGTTATGGTATATTGTATTGAATGCTGCTGATAGATCCAAGAGTATTAGCAGAGCTGAATGACCAGGATCAAGAAGTAGTCTGAGTACATTGACTAGACTTATCAATTTTGTCTCAGTAATGTGATGGGAAAGGCAGCCAGAATGAAAGGGATCCGAGAATTTGGTGGCAATCAGAAAATTAAGAGTTGCTCTTGCTTAGAAAAGAGAGATTTGGAAATTGGACTGTAGTTATAAGGCTTCTTCAAGGTGGGTCTGATTTAATGTTCTTTTAAGACATCTTGGTAATTGTGGCTCTGATAGTGATGCACTGATGATGGTTTGGATGTGGTGAAGTAGTCCAGACCTTTCTTGTTGGATTAACCATGGGCAGGGATCTTCATAGCTGATGGTTGGAGAGGATGGTATCCACATCTTCCTCTTTCACTGGGGGTTGAAGATTGTTAGTGAATGTTTTGGAAGACTTTGTTGTGTTTGTGAAAGGTAACCTTCCAGTTTTTTGCTTCTGAAAAAGAGATGAGTGAGAAGTAATCCTTGAACAAACATCTTTGGCGATCTGCAGCAGAAGAGTTATATGTTTTATTGTTTGTGTAGCGGACTTTACGGTTATGCTACTAGTAAGATCTGGGTGAGCCCTTATGTCAGGTAGAAGAGAATAGCTAAGAGTAGAGAGAGGTTCCACTCAAATGCAGCTCCTCCCTTGGAGGAGTCTGGAATGGCTGCCCCCGAATGTCTATTTAGGAGCTCTCCACAGTGACCACGAGAGGCAGTCCCTTTAGGTTTTCAAAGAGCGCAGAGAGATAGAAGAGTTTTTAGCTTTTGTTGTTTTTCAGGCCCAGTCAGTAAAAGCAGGCTAGCCCAGCCTGTGGGTCCTGACCAGGTTGGGAAGGTTTGTCATCCAGTCTGCTCACTCGCTGGTTGGGATATCCCTTCAGATTGTTTTGAGTGTTATTTTCTGTGGTAGGAGACTTGTGAGACATCTGGGCCTTTCTTGGGCACAGGGATTGGGGAACCCGGAGTCTGGGACTTGCAGGAATAGGGAAGACCTGCCCTCTGTACCCTCAGTGAGGGAGGGGTGACAGTGACCTGCTGCAAGGAACAACTCCAGTGTTAAATTCAGTTGTTTGAGGGAAAGAATTTTTGTTACAAGATCCAGGAGGAAGGTTTTGGCTGCCCCTTCCTTCCTGTTAGGAGCAAGAGAGCTGTTGGTTTCATGGAGGGTCCTTTCCATCAAAGATCCAGAGAGAGTACTAAAAAGAGTGTGTAAGATGAAGGAGATCCTGAAGATCTGCTAACTGTGAGTAAAGGAGAATAACATCACTGCGGACATCCATCTGGGGTTCACCACCCTGGGGAGAGGAAGAGAGGATTTCCTCTCTGTGCCATGGACTTTGCTCTCTTTATCAGCTTGGAGGGGATTTTGACCATCCCAAAGACCCTGCCCATCTGGGAGCTGCACTTCATCGTAAAGCAAGGGAGTGGATGTTTTCCCTGCCCTGATATAAGTGAGTCCTGCAAAGACAGAGGGAAGCGACCGTAAAGGACCTGAAGAGAGGTTTCTGTGGTGCTGCAGTTTGAGTTTTGTGACATTCACCATCAGTGTTTAACAGTAAAGACTTTTATTTAGGACACTAATGAAGTGGTTCCAGAATCTTTATTTCTGCACTCACTGCACCCACGTAAAGGATAGAGATCCTCTCCCCGGGAAACTACGTCCATCAGGGAATGAGTAAAGAAACGCCCCTGTCTCATCGGGACCTGAGAGAACTCCTTCCTTCCCCCAGTGCTGCGAATCCACACTCAGGGAAGTGAGGGAGATCGAAGAGCTAGTCAGGGTCCCTGCCCCAAAGAGTAGAAATAACTTTATGGCCTCACCTGTGCTGCACTTGCACATCAGGGTGGGGTTACATTTGTTTTTTTTAGATCTTTATTTACTAAGTTTTCAATAGTAACACAAGAATACACCTGTAACAGAAAATGCATTTTTGTTTGTTTTTATTGATGGTGTTGTTTTATTTAAAGGTTTATGAATGTGAAATTGTTACCCGCTTTGATTGTTGAGAAAGGCGGAATAGTAATGATTTTAAATAAATAAGTAAATAATAAATGATGATGTCAGCATTTTTTTTTTCCAGTTTTTGACTATTATGCCACTTTTATTTTAGTTTCTTCCCCATTCTCTTTAGTACTTTTAATGTGGTGTAAACTAAGGGGTTGGGTTAGAGCTTTGATGTTAACAATTCTATGGGGGGAGATCTTGTGTTTGGCCAGTTTAAGTTCTGAGGTCCAGTTCTGTACCAAGATGCTCATGGATGGTGGGGAAAGGTGTTCACTATAGTTGTGGATGCTGAGGTGGAGTGTTCCTTTATTGATGAGACTCCAAAAAAAGGACTCTGGAAGGAGTTGAGATGAAGGATGGTAGCTTACATCCTTGCATTGACTATCGTGGGCTAAACGCCGTGACTCGCAAGGACCGTTACCCTCTGCCACCCATTAACATACTCTTTGATCGCCTACGAGGAGCCCAGATCTTTACAAAGTTAGATCTCCGAGGGGCATACAATCTGGTATGGATCCAGCCAGAGGATATCTGGAAGACCACTTTCAATACTAGGGACGGTCACTACGAGTACATAGTAATGCCTATCGTACTTTGTAACACCCCTGCGGTCTTTCAGCATTTAATGAATGAGATCTTCCGGGACCTACTATATTCATTTGTCATGGTATATCTAGACGATATACTGATCTTTTCCAAAGACCTGAAGTCCCACTGCTCACATATTTAAACAGTCCTCCAACGCCTCAGAGACAATCGACTCTACGCAAAATTAGAGAAGTGTATCTTCGAACAGACTCGTCTTCCATTTCTGGGCTACATTATCTCCAATTGTGGTTTCACCATGTACCCTGAGAAACTCTAAGGGATTTGAGATTGGCCCCAGCCAGTAGGCGTCCGTGCCTTACAAAGATTCCTTGGATTTACAAATAATTACAGGAACCTCATCACTAAATACTCCACGCTAGCTGCTCCACTCACGGCCATGACTGGGAAAGGTAGTAACCTTTACGTTTGGAACCCCAAGGCACAATCTGCATTCTATGCCTTGAAAGAGGCCTTCTGCATTGGACCCTGTCTACGTTACCCAGATCCTAACTGCCCCTTTGTCGTCGAAGTTGATGCTTCAGTCACTGAAGCAGGGGCTGTCCTGAGCCAATACTCCTCCAAGGGGGTCTTAGTACCCTGCTCTTTCTACTCTCAAAAATGTTCCCCCGCAGAGCAAAACTGCGCGATCGGGGCCTGTGAACTCTTAGCTGTAAAATTGGCTCTTCAAGAATGGCGGCCCTGGTTAGAAAGAGCACAGCATAAATTAATGATATTTACACATCACAAAAACCTCAAACACTTAAAGGAACCCCAGCTATTGAACCCCAGACAGGCCCGCTGGGCGCTGTTCTTTGAATGTTTTAACTTTGAACTCCAGCAGCAAAAAAACACCCGAGCGGATGCCCTTTCTCGCTCTCCTGAGCCAGAGGATACGCCCGAAACTCCTAGGCACATCATCAACCCAGCTTGTATAACCCTTGCAGTTACTAACAAAGTACCAGCTGGGAAGACGGTGGTCCCACACTGTCTCTGGGAGCACGTCCTCTGCTGGGCTGATGACTCGAAGTTGGCTGGCCATCCTGGCCGGGCTCGGACCCTTGAGATGTTAAGAAGACATTACTGGTGGCCCAGCATGGTCAAGGACTCCTGCAGTTATGTAGACTCCTGCCCGATCTGTGCACAACAGAAGCCTCCAACTGGCCATCCTAGGGGACTCCTCCAACCTCTTCCGGCTCCCAGCGAACTCTGGATAAGCATCTCAACTGACTTCATCATCGATCTGCCCCCGTCAAAGGGCAACACGGTCATCTGGGTTATTGTCGACCGCTTTTTGAAAATGGGCCACTTTGATCCACTACAGAACCTTCCCTCAGCTCCTGAGTTGGCAAGACTCTTCCTAAACAATGTATTCTGTTTACATGGTTTACCCAGAAAAATCGTTTCCGATTGTGGACCACAATTCGCTGCCAAATACAGGAAATCTTTGTTTTTGATATTACCCTGAACCTGACATCGGCCTATCACCCTCAAGCAAACAGCCAAGCAGAGAGGACAAACCACTCACTGAAAACATTCCTGAGATCCTACGTCAACGATCAACAGGATAACTGGGCCGACCTCTTGCCATGGGCCGAGTTATCCCACAATACTCATGTCGCCTCTGCCACTGACGTCTCACCTTTCTCCATGTTCTTTGGCCGCCAGCCACGCCTTCCTCTTCCAGTGCCGCTTTCAGTACCCTCACCCACGGCTCAGTCCACAGCACAGACAATACGTCAGTTATGGAACCAAGTCAAGGAGAGACTAACTCATGCAGCCGAATGCGCCAAACGATTCACAGACGCTCATCGTCGCACCACACCATTGTTCCGACCTGGCCAGAAAGTTTGGTTGAGCACTAAACACATCAAACTATGCCTCCAACGATTAGCCCCCAAATACATCAGGCCATTCCCAATCCTCAGGCGCATAGGGGCAGTAACTTATCATTTACAGCTACCTCGCAACATGGGCATCCAAAACACATTTCATGTGTCCCTCCTTAACCTTCAGGTACTGTCGTAGCCCAGCAGATCCACCGCAAGTCTCTGCTGAAACTGATGCTACCCGCCAGGTAAGGGAGGTCCTCAAAGTTCGTTGGCTTCGAGGCCGTTGGGAATATCTCCTTGCCTGGGAGGGATTTGGGGCTGAAGAGAACTCTTGGGAACCCTCACATAATATCCTTGATAAGAACTTGTTGCGGGACTTCCACCAGGCTCATCCAGACAAGCCACGACCGAAGAGGGGGAGGCCTGGGGGGCGGGTACTGTTGTGCGTCCCATCCATGCTTGGCCTGTGCCTGCTCACTTCGTCCCTGCTCTGACAGGTCCCGGGTTGTCCTTCCCCGCTGCTGCTGCCAGCTCTGCTCAGCCTCAGCATCCTGCAGTGGCGAATGCTAGGCCTTCCTCCATTCCCCAGGCCTCACCTCAGGGCTCGGGATGCTCCCTGGCATTGACCCCGCCCCTAGGCGCGTGTGCGTGGACCGCCAGGCCTCTTAAAGGGCCAAGGGCGGGTCCCAGCTCAGCGGCGCATCCTGATTGATAGGGAGATATAAGGAAGTGGCCAGACACCACTTCCTTGCCTTGGCAATCGAGTCGTACACTCCGGTGTTCTCCAGTTTTCCTGTTCCAGCGGATCCTGTGTCTCCTGTACCTTCGTCTCTCCATTCCTGGTAATATCCTTCGGACTGATCTCACGGTACTGATCTTTGCTTGCTCCTGACTACTCCTGATTGCTGCCTGGAACCTGACCTCTGCCTGTTCTCCAGCTACTCCTGATCGCCGCCTGGAACTTGACCTCTGCCTGACCTGACTATTTCCGGATTGACTACAGATACTGACCCCTGCTTCGGCTGACCATTCTGGAATGATTCTCTGGCCTTCATCCTCGCTATCCACTCAGACACGCTTTTGTGACCTCTGGACATTCTTGCCTGGACATATACCGTGCACCCTTGTTCGTGGGGGGCACTCCCCTGCGCTTCCTCTCTAGGAGATCCTGCGAGGCCCATCTAAGACCAGGTGGCCCGGGTAACCAAGGGTTCAACCTGAGGGAACCCCGGGTTGCTATTGGTGAAGCTCCAGCTAGCCTCTGTCTCCTCTTGTGCTCTGCCTCCTGGTGGCAGGCGCTCCCCGGGTCCGACCGGAGGGCCGTACCAATTCTGCACCAGGCCAAGGGTCCACTCCCAGTGCAACAATGTGGGTAGATGAGCGTCCTGCAGGGGTTCTTCTGCCTCATGGTGTCTGTATGTAGTGTGGAAAGCAGGTTCCCTGCCCAGTGAGAATAGTAATTGGGAATATTTTAGGGAGGGGTTGAGCTTAAACGAGGTGTACCTGGTGGATCTAAGAGGTACCGGAGATGATGTTGGAAAGTGCAGGGACCTCTTAGATATCAGTAATTGAATTATTGGAAAGGTTTAATGGAACCATTATGGCTGAGGCTTAATTCCTGTCCCAAATAAGAGATGCCCTGCAGGAACTGGGATCAGGACTCTCTTCCTGCAGTGCTGCATAGGCAACGTGGCTGTGCTGATGAATATCAGATCGATACTGTAAGGCCGCGGTAGAAACAGTGCGGCAGTGTCAGGCGCACACTTCCTCCCCGCACGCACAGTTCTCTTCACTAAGTCCCCGATACTCTCTTCTAATTGCATGCAAATGCATGCCGCGGCTTTAAAGCGTTAGTGACAGGTACCAGGAAGTGTAAAAAAAAAAAACCAAAAATATGTAAAAACCTGAGTGTTAAAAAAAATAAATTTTTAAATACCTGTCACTTTCATGCGGTCATCCAGGCGGCTGGTGGGCGGCGGCGGGAGCCAGGTGTTCGATCGAGGCCGCGGGCGGGTAGGCGCGTGTTCGATTGGGTCTCACAGGTGCGCATTAATTCAGGCGGAGGGAGCCGGGTGGTCGTGCATTCATCCAGGCAGAGGGAGCCGGAGGTCGTTTCGCCACCGGTTCCCTCTGCCTGAATGAATGGCCGTGCGAAATCGGGAGGAAGGGAGAAGGGACTGCCGTAGCAGGCCCGAGCCTTGCTACTTTTTCGTTTTTTGTTTTTTTTTGCTTCGGGAGGAGGGGACCGGACAGGCTGCAGGAGACCGGACTGGGGCTACACCGGAGACCGGACGGGCTGGACCGGAGACCGGACGGGACCAGGGCAGGTAAGCAATGTTTTTTACACTACACTACACTAACTCCTACTAGGGGGAGGCGGTAAACTAACACGTTAAGGCCGCGGCAAAACAGCGGGTTACTGAGGAGATAGTATCAGCGCCCGTTACAGTATCGGAGGGGAATAGCTAATTCCTTCATTATACAGCTTTTTCATTCATTTATATGCTGGGTGCGGAAAGGGTTATGAGTCTATTTTAGGAAGCGCTAAGGACGCGTGAAACTGGAGACTGTATGGCTGGATGGCCTTACTCGTCTGTATTGTGCGCTCCCAGCACGTTACAGACGGGCAATCTTTAACTGCACGTTACTGTATCGACCTGTATATGAGCTAAGTTATCTGGATAAGCTAACGAGCCGAGCTGCACAGTGACTGAATATTCACCTCAAGAGAAACAGCAGCATAATATGTGATATCCTGCCACCAGGCTGGATGCGTGATCTGACCAGGGACAATATGGGCAGCCACCAAAACCTGAGACCTGGCCCTGATGTTTCCGTAATCAGAATCTTTACTGTTATTATTATTTTGTAATGTTTGATTTCATTTATATTCTGTTTCTTTACGCATTTACGTTGATCATTCTTTGCATGGCTTGGACAATATACATAAAAGTGTTTTGCCAGTAGAGTTATCTGAAGCTGAATGTGAGAGCTGAAACCTCCG
>NW_021820587.1:151718-279028 GCF_901001135.1 Rhinatrema bivittatum | reverse complement strand
GTCTAACCCCACAAATTATCTTCCAGTTGCTCTTCAAGTTATAGCAGAATATGGTTTTTATGCAGGTTTTAGCTTACATTTGGACAAATCGGAAGCTATGGTAATTGGACCGAATACTACTATACCTTGGATTGGAGAATTCCCTTTAAAATTGGCAGTAGATAAAATCAAATACTTAGGTATATGGATTCCAAAGTGTCTTACTAATTTATATGATTTGAATATATCACCATTACAACAAAAAACTGATCTTTTTCTAAGTTCATGGATTTCACTTCCACTATCTCTTTTTGGACGAATACATCTATTAAAAATGACAATATTACCACGCTGGATATATGTACTTAGTGTTCTACCTCTACTTCTCACCCAAATGACAATTGCTAAATACCAGAGAGTAGTCACTAAGTTCATATGGAGAGGAAAAAACCCAAGAATTAAATTATCTAATCTTATGAAACCATTATCCATGGGTGGAATGAGTTTACCTGATTTGAAATTTTATAACCATGCAATTAATTTGCGACATATAGGAGATTGGTTGATGAACACACAATATTTTTCTGATATTTTCCTGGAAGCACAACTACTTACTCCGATATCACTTCGTTATGCTCTACATGTTCCTTACGCTTCCTTGTCAAGCACAATTAAATCAGATCTCCTACTGCAACCATTATGAAAAACTTGGAAATGGTTATTAAATAAGAATTCATTATCTGACAAAATATCTCCTTTTCTTCCATTTTATGGTAATCCAATGCTATCCAAAAATTCATCTACTTCACGTTACTGTTTTTGGGATCGTTCTAGATTCAGATGCGTTGGACAGATATTTAATATAAATGGATCTATTTTTAATTTTTCAGAACTCCGTATTCTTTATAAACTCTGACCTATTGATTATTTCCAATATCTTCAGGCTAGTCAATATGTGATATCAATAGGCTCACCAACTTTCACGGATCCCAAGTGGCAATTACTTACAAGTTGTTTTGATATAGATGATCCTCAGAAACGTTCAATTTCATATTTATACAAACATTTGGAGGACTCATTAAAGAGTTGGTCTTTGGAAGAAGTACAACTTAAATGGCAGTCGGAACTTAAACAGTCATTATCTATTGAAGCGCTTAAGGCTGCTTTTGTCATGACACGAAAAATTACATGCAATATGCTTCTACGTGAGACTCGATATAAAATCATCTATAGAATGTACATATCTCAACATCAAGCATACAGAACAGGTTTTTCTAATTCAGATATATGTATGAAATGTGGAGGAACTTCAGCGCACTTGGGTCACTCTTTATGGAGTTGTCCAATAATTCAAATTTTTTGGAAGAAAGTTTACCATTTTGCTAATATGGTTGTGGGATTTAAAATTCCTTTTTCATCTTTAGTGGCACTTTTTGGAATTATTCCAAAATCTTTCAAAGGAAATAAGAGCTCGATTCTTTGGATTATAAAGATTTTTTTGTTGGCTTGTAAAGCTATATTGACAAATTGGATAACATCAGAAAATCCTTCTATAATATATTGGCATTCTTCTATAATAAATCTATTAACCATGGAAACTCTGACCAATACCACTCTGCCAATTAGAACTAGAAGAGCAATAAATGCAATTTGGCTACCCTTTATACTAACATTACCACATGACTCAAAAAGTCTTTTCCTTAATCGTATAGATATCTAACAGATGATTTTTAATATACATTATTAAGGACTTATTAAGATCTTTAATGTATTTTTATTTAAGAACTCCATTGGTGCAGGGAGGGAGGGAGGGAGGAATATAATGGAGGGGTGGTTTTGGGTTTTGAGAGAAGGGATGGGAGTTAAATGGACTAGGAAGAGAAAAATGAACATAAGAGTTTTACAAAAATATACTGTATGTAATCAGATATATATATTGTAATGTTCATTATTGTATGTTTTTTAAAAAATAAAAACAGATTTATCATAAATTTTTGTTTTCCTGATGGGGAAGAAGAGGAAGGCAAGAAATTTGACATGGTCACCAGTGCAGTCTGTATGCACCGGCCCAATGGATCAGCATGTCGTGAGGCATAGAACTGACCCAGGGGAGGGAAGGGGTAGGAAGCCTTTCTTTAGCTTCCATAAGCCCAGGAGAAGGACCTAATGTACCACCACAGCCAACTAGGAGCTCACCCTCACAGATGGCTACAGAACTGGTAGGAATTAACTCTCTGGAGGCCAGCCTAGGAATACAGGCTGGAGACCAAGGAGCTGAGAAACCTTTGATTACGGTTTTACCTGTTGAGTCTATTCCAGTTCTTTCAGGTAGCAATGTTGGGGATATTTCCCCAGACAATGTTACACTATCAGATGTGTGGAAAATTATTTCCAAATTAGATAATAATATTACTATAATGAACAAATCATTGTCTGCTGTGATAAGTGCTAATGTTGAAAAAATAAATCTGCAAGGGTTTAGGATGGTGAATATTGAAAAGGAATTGTCTGATTTAAAAAGTAAAATGCAATTAGTTCATTCATCAGAAAATACTTTCATGTGGGATAGCTTAAACATTCATAGAGAGTTAGAGCGAATGGAAAATATTATGCGAGTAAAAAATGTAAGGATAGTAAATTTTCCGATAACTCGTGTGCTCTCCCCTATAGAATTGTTTAGGAAATTTCTTAAAGAGATATTGATGTACAAAGATGAAGAAGTTCCTAATTTATCTAAAATATATTATCTTAATAAGAAGAAGGAGGGAACTGTTCAGAATCAGGGTCGGGAGAGTCCTCCAAGTTTAGGTATTTCTACCTTCTTGGAGGATTCTCTTGATACTATTGAGAGTAGGGCCACTCTCTTCATTTCCTTTTTATCAGAGCAAGACAAGGATAAAGTGTTCAGGAAGTTTTTTCCAAATAAGGATCTCTCCTTTTGCGGACAAAATATCCAGATTTTTCCGGACGTAGCTAGACCCACCCAAGCCAGGAGAAGGGCTTTTTTGGCATTAAAACATCGGGTTGTGGCTTTGGGGGGAACATTCTTTTTTAAATGTCCCTGTATATGTTATGTGAACTATAGGGGGAAAAAATTTGGGTTCACAGATCCGGTTCATTTGGAAACTTTCTTATTAGATACATTTGAGTCTAATTTGGGATTATTAGAGGTAAATGGTCCTTAAATTAAAGAATAATTCTCCTTCTCTTATTATTTGTTAACTGTAGTCTCGATATACCCTCTTAAGGAATAGAGGGGCACCTAGATTTCAGATTTCCTTTACATAAGATTTGGAGGATGTTCTCCTCCAATTATGTTTGGTATCACATACTAAGATATTTTTATATTTGTTCCGAAGGAAGTGGTGAAGTCTAAAACTGTGAACGACTTCAAAGGGGCATGGGATAAACACTGTGGATCCATCAAGTCTAGAGGGCGTGAATAAAGAGGAGGCAGCAAAACACTGCACGGAGCGGCAGTAGCCACAGAGGCATTCACGGAGCGGGATGCCAGTGGCCAGTGAATAAAGTGGAGGCAGCAAAACACTGCACGGAGCAGGCAGTAGCCACAGAGGCATTCACGGAGCGGGATGCCAGTGGCCAGTGAATAAAGTGGAGGCAGCAAAACACTGCACGGAGCGGCAGTAGCCACAGAGGCATTCACGGAGCGGGATGCCAGTGGCCAGAACTTGGTGTTCCACCTTCACGGAGCGGAAGGATGGAGGGCTGTTATCTCAAAAAAAAAACCAAGAAACAAACAAAAAAATAAAAACAGGGGTGGGTAAGAGTATGGGGTAAGGGTGTGGCCTGCTTGTTACAGCGGTTGCTGCCCCTGATTGAGCTGGACGTTCACTTGGATGCAGATACGGCGCTGCTCTCTAAATTGGTGGTGGGGTGGAGGGGAATTAGGGCTGGAGGGTACTGGAAGCCATTAGTAACAGGTGGGAGAGAATAAAAGGGGAAAAAATGGATAAGGTGCGTGGCTTGCTGGGCAGACTGGATGGGCCGTTTGGTCTTCTTCTGCCGTCATTTCTATGTTTCTATGTTTACTGATTGATAATATTGGATATATGTGATACACAATATGTAAATTTATTTCATGATTGTATCATTGAAAAACAATAAAGAATAAATTGAAAAATAATCAAAATAAAATAGATTTTTAAAAATATACATAAAATAATCAATAGCTAGTCAGAGTGCTAGCATGAAAGACTTTTATAAATAAAAAGTGGTGCCATGGGACTTATTATTTCTGGATAGGTGAGAAAATGTAAAATATAAGGGTTGAATTAATATTGCAGAGGTGGTATGTCAATTAAAAATGTATAGAGTGAAGGTTATGGGGAGTGTAAGTAGCTTTGTAATTGTAGTTTGGGTGTTAATAAAAGTTTAATTAGATGAGGTAGTGAATGCTAGTTGAAAAAGGTGGGTTTTGAGAGATTTTTTGAAATGAGAGAGATTGGATATTGAACGAAGAGAATTTGGTAAGGAGTTCCAGATTATTGGTCCGGCTATTGAAAAAGCTCTCTTTCTGGTGAGATCTAGTCTGGCTTGTTTGGGTGAGGGAATGTCTAGTAGATTTTGGTTGAGTGATCTTAAATGTCGTGTTGGTTTATAGATCCGTAGTAGTGAACAGAGCCAGGTGGATGTATGATTATGAATTAGGCTGTGAATGATGGAAAGAATTTTGTATTTTATTCTAAACTTTATGGGTAACCAATGCAAAGATTGTACGATAGGAGTGATATGATGGTGTGGAGAGGATCTGGTTAATATCCGGGCTGCAGCATTTTGAATCAATTGAAGTGGATAAAGTGAGGAATCTGGCAATCCTAGGTAAAGAGCATTACAGTAATCTAGACCGGAAAAGATTAAAGATTGAAGAATAGTTCTGTAATCTTGGTAGAAAAGTAAAGGACGGAGATGTCTTAAAAGTCGTAACTTGTAAAAAGATTTTTTTGTAAGTGAGGAGATATGTTGTTTTAAGGAGAGATCTGAATTTATGTTTACACCAAGGCTTGTGGCAGAACGCGCTATAGGTATATTAATATTGTTAATTGTCAGATGTGATGGTGGACCTAAAGAAGAATCAGACATAGAGGATAGATATATAAGTTCGGTTTTTGAAGGGTTTAGTTTTAGTCGATTATGAGAAAGCCAGGAGTTAATAGTGGATAGGTACAAAGAGACCAATGATAAGGTGGCTGACCATGATGTTTTATATGGAACAAAGAACTGGATGTCGTCTGCATATATTTTGAATTGAAGATTGAGAGAAGATAGAATCTCTCTCCCTGATCAACCCAGCACACAAAGGATGTGTAACCCCCCACCCGGGTGTGCAAGTCCTGCATGGCTGGGTACACATAAGAATGTGTTACTCTCTGGGGCTGGTACCTCTCCTGGTCTGCTCTTTCACATGGACTCCTTCTCCCAAGGCCTGATCCTTTGTAGGTAGGGGGGAAGGAAAGCTTCCAGGGCCCACTGTGGCAGGGGGGATTTCTATACACAGTCCCTGTGTTCCCCCGAGGAGGATGTTTGTCCTTAATGTGGGTGCAGTGAGTGCAAAATAAATACCCTGGAGTCACTTTGGGAGTCTGCAGAATTAATGGCACAAATATAAACTGCAACACCACAGAAGTCTCCTCTCACTTCCTCTGTCTGTGCAGGACTCACTTGTATCAGGACAAGGAAAACCTCCAGTCTCTTGGATTAATGAAAAGTGCAAGTCCCAGATGGGCAGGGGCTTTTAGGCTGGGCAGAACCCCTTCCAAACCAATAAACTGGCAGAAGTCTATGGCAGAGAGTAAATTCTCTCTTTCTGTCCCCAGAGTGGTGAAGCACGGGATGGGAGCTCCCAATGACTCTGCTTTCCTTTACTCACAGGTAGGAGATCTTCTGGAGTTTTACAGCCTCTTTACTGCTCTCTCTGGATCCTCGATGGAAATAAAAGTTCTCTTGATTCTGGAAGGAAGGAAAGGCAGCCAAACTTCCTGCTGGATCTTCCAACCCAAAATGTTCTTTCCCCAAAAAGAGCAGAGTTTTCTGAAATGCATTTAGTCTATCGTTACTTGTAGCGGTAAGATGTGCCGTATAATACAGCCTCTCGCTCCTCGATATAATATCAGACAGAGCTGCAGTCTCTTGTCTCTTCCACCACGAGGCAATTTCACATCGAGCGCAGTCGCTACCTGAATAATCAAACCAGTTTGGGATACAGCACCTATGTCTTGGGCAATATTCAACAAGCACATTTTGGGGTCTTTGGACACCGTAAAACCCACCACCTCCCCCGCAAAAGCCAAGACTTCATCCCAGAGCAGCCTTAATTTCAGGCAAGACCACCACATATGGTAGAAGGTGCCTTGCTGTACGTAATGAAAGACTAAGTGGATTTCAGAAAATATGGAAAAGCACAGTCTAATTAGGATATCTCAGGGGAAGAGTGGTTGGGTTTGGGGGAGGGGGCGATCCGGGAAACTACAGACCGGTTAGCCTGACTTCAGTGCCAGGAAAAATAGTGGAAAGTGTTCTAAACATCAAAATCACAGAACATATAGAAAGACATGGTTTAATGGAACAAAGTCAGCATGGCTTTACCCAGGGCAAGTCTTGCCTCACAAATCTGCTTCACGTTTTTGAAGGAGTTAATAAACATGTGGATAAAGGTGAACCGGTAGATGTAGTATACTTGGATTTTCAGAAGGCGTTTGACAAAGTTCCTCATGAGAGGCTTCTAGGAAAAGTAAAAAGTCATGGGATAGGTGGCGATGTCCTTTCGTGGATTACAAACTGGCTAAAAGACAGGAAACAGAGAGTTGGATTAAATGGACAATTTTCTCAGTGGAAGGGAGTGGGCAGTGGAGTGCCTCAGGGATCTGTAATGGGACCCTTACTTTTCAATATATTTATAAATGATCTGGAAAGAAATACGACGAGTGAGATAATCAAATTTGCAGATACAAAATTGTTCAGAGTAGTTAAATCACAAGCAGATTGTGATAAATTGCAGGAAGACCTGAGACTGGAAAATTGGGCATCCAAATGGCAGATGAAATTTAATGTGGATAAGTGTAAGGTGATGCATATAGGGAAAAATAACCCATGCTATAGTTACACAACGGTAGGTTCCATATTAGGTGCTACAACCCAAGAAAGAGATCTAGGTGTCATAGTGGATAACACATTGAAATCGTCGGTACAGTGTGCTGCGGCAGTCAAAAAAGCAAACAGAATGTTGGGAATTATTAGAAAGGGAATGGTGAATAAAACGGAAAATGTCATAATGCCTCTGTATCGCTCCATGTGAGACCGCACCTTGAATACTGTGTACAATTCTGGTCGCCTCATCTCAAGAAAGATATAATTGCGATGGAGAAGGTACAGAGAAGGGCGACCAAAATGATAAAGGGGATGGAGCAGCTCCCCTATGAGGAAAGCCTAAAGAGGTTAGGACTTTTCAGCTTGGAGACGAGACGGCTGAGGGGGGATATGATAGAGGTGTTTAAAATCATGAGAGGTCTAGAACGAGTAGATGTGACTCGGTTATTTACTCTTTTGGATAATAGAAAGTCTAGGGGGCACTCCATGAAGTTAGCATGGGGCACATTTAAAACTAATCGGAGAAAGTTCTTTTTCACTCAATGCACAATAAAGCTCTGGAATTTGTTGCCAGAGGATGTGGTTAGTGCAGTTATTGTAGCTGTGTTTAAAAAGGACTGGATAAGTTCTTGGAGGAGAAATCCATTACCTGCTATTAATTAAGTTGACTTAGAGAATAGCCACTGCTATTACTAGCAACAGTAACATGGAATAAACTTAGGTTTTGAGTACTTGCCAGGTTCTTATGGCCTGGATTGGCCACTGTTGGAAACAGGATGCTGGGCTTGATGGACCCTTGGTCTGACCCAGTATGGCAAGTTCTTATGTTCTTAGGAGCTCTCATCTCCCACCATTTCCTGGTCATTGGTTAGAGCCCTGCCCATTGAATTCTCCATGCTGTGCACCGTTGCCATGGTGACCGGAGCATCCGCAGTGACAGCAGAAGCAGTGGCCTCCTGTCTCTCCCCCACTCCCTACCCAGTGTTAGGAGGCCGCCCCCTCCCCATGTGCTGCCAGGTCCTGAGTGTTGTGTTTTGTACTACACAGCACTGTGGTGTCCCATGCAGCACAAAATGTGACACCGCCCTCGGGCAGCAGAGAGGGAGGAAGCAGTCTGAGGGGCCATGGCCGTCCTCCTATAGTTACGCCAAGAAGGAGGATGAATGACAGGATGGAGGGGAAAAGAGGGAGGGATTGGGGGCAAGGGAATGAGGAGATGGGGAAAAGTGAGTGACAAGGAGATTGGAGGAGGGGAGAGAATGAGTGTGGATGTAAGAATGGCTGAGGGGTGTGAGGGAATCAGGATGAGTGGAAGGAGAGAGAATGAGGGGATTAGAGGGGCAGTGGAGAGTGAACGAGGGGAGTGAAGGGGGAGCAAGTGAAACAAGGAATTTGTGCATGGAGGAGGAGTGTGAGTGGATTGTACCTCCCTCTCCTGGCCCTGATTCCCCTCTTTCTCCTCCCCATCCCTGATCTCTCTCCCCTCCCCTCATTCCCTTTCTTCCTCCTCTGCTCATGATTTTCCCCATTGTCCTCTCCTCCTGTGCCTCTGCCCCCCTTCTGTCCCCTCCATCTACCCCTCCTGCCTGAGCTCCTTTCTTCATTTGTCTCCTCTGAGATCCCATCCCCCAGATCCCTTCCCCTTCCCCTATATTCTCTTCCCATTCTCCCTTCCCAGCACCAACCACTAAGATCTCTCCCCCTGCCTCCCCCCACCCAAGAAAATAGAAGGAAAGAAATTAACTGGATACAGAAATGTTAGAAAATGACAATTTTTATAAAGCAAAATAAAAATGCACAATATTTAATAGGCACATGTATGCAAACCTTTGGAAATCTGCCTCCTAATTGCTGCAGGATTTCAGAAGCTTTCTTGCAGAATTGTCCATCCCTTGTCACAGAATTTGCCCTGGAGCTACCCAGAGAAGTTAAGGTTGAGGTAATAAGTGTTTGAAATGGGATCCACACGGCGGGTCTGAGATGGTGGAAGGAAGGCTCCTGCTCGCTCCTGGACTCCTCTGAGTGCATCTACATGGGGAGGAAGTGGAAGGGAAGCAGATCCCAGCACCATCCACTCCCATTCAGGGGCTGCACGGGCCGACATCCTGACTTCTTCTCCAGAGCGGACTTTGGAGACATTGGGAGTGGAAGGAAACTTATCAGTGATTCCAGACTCTGCTCAGCTTCAGCCAGAAATAGCAAGCAATGTTATCTCTTCAGCAAAACATAAAGAGGTTGATTTGAAATGAGTTGATCGTGCAAAAATGGCCACAGATGCGTATGTGGGCCGCACGCGAGCAACACAGATTTTTAAAAAACACTAATTATGCGCTTATGTTCCCATGGGTGTGAGAAAAATAAGGGGGCAGAAAACGGGCGGTGAGGGGCGGACCCAACACTTGTGTAACTCCGTATTTTAAAACCAAAAACCGCAGGGCGCCTATGCTAGATACCTACGTAACTTTACCACTGCTTCTGATAAGAAACAAGTCCATAGGTCTTGACTTTTAGGGCTTACAGGACAGGGTGAGGGGTCCCAGTCAACTTGGCGGTGTGCAGGATGAAGAACCAGAGGGTCTGAAACTCGATAGTAACTGGAGAAAGTGGTGGACTAATTGGAAAACTGGGAATGTGCCTCGCGCTAGCAAGTTTTAAAATCCGCTTACATACGAATGTAAACTCTGACAAAGTCCTATGGAAGTCACAGGCGCTGGCTTTGCTCGAGTAACCTCTTAAAATTACGAGCGCGGTCGGTTTATTTTAATACTTATGTGCGCAAGTGAACGCACGATTTAAAATTCCAGCGCATCTTCGCTCGCGAGCACATACAGGCATGTATGGGCGCACATGCACTCATTTTGAAATTACCATCCATGTCTGGGGATAAATTGTTTGATCTCCAAATCAAATGAAGAGACAGGTAGTCTGATGTACTGAGCTCCTCATCCCACTATACCTGCCTTAGTTTGTAGCATTAACAGAGTATTGCAGAATGGTTATTGGACTGCCCTAAGATAATTTTAGAGGAGACTTCAGCATTCATTGTGTTATCTCTCTAGCAGGATCTTGCACTCAGTTTCTGTCATCCATGGTTATGTTAGGTTTGACCCAAATTGTGCAAGGTGCCACTCATGCTGATGGTCATCTTTTAGATCTGTTTGTTTTTCTGCTGATGAATACTCTAATGTAAAATCCAAAGATGTTTTTCTTTCTCCCGTGGCTTGATTAGACCTTTTTTTATTTTAGTGACTTCTCTCCTTTCCAAGTGAGGCTGGGTTATTTCTACGACAGCCTTAGGAAAAATCACCGCAATCACAGAGTTAAATGCTTCTGATTTTTGGAACAAATTGGATTCACCTCCTCTCATTCCTGCTCATAGATCTTCAGCTGAGAAGGTTGCTGGTTGGAAGGCTGAGTAAGAGGACAAACCTGTGAGTGCCAGAAAGGGTTTGCTATGCTTCAAAGCCGAAGTCTGCTCCCTGGATCTTGGAAAACCTTTGCACCCTAGAATGTGAAGGCCGATGTTCTGAGAGAATCTGAAGGAAGCCTTAAAAGCAGACTCTTAGGCTGGCATGGATTTCCCACTAGAAATCTTATCACTTAGCGATTAAGGCAGCCAAAAAAGAATTTCACATCTACTTATGGTGCTTCTTTAGATCGTCCTACATGAAAGTTTTATTGCACTGTCCTTTTCCTCTTGCTTTGTCAGGGAGCTCTGTGATACAGTTTTTGAATAAAGTAGTAAACATTTGTAAGGCACTAGATGCTGACATATTTAAGAGTTATGAAGCAATGTATAATGAGGATATTACTTCTTGACAATGCTCTCTTTCTAATGTTGTAGAATCAGTAAAGTTAGGAGCTTTTTGGAAAGTCAGTCACAATGTTTTAAATATTTTGCTAAGACGCATTCAACTTGTGAGCTGCAACCCTGCCCATCTTAGTTCCCTGCAGCATCCAGGAAGGGTTTTACTGATCCAATTAGTTCAATCGTGAATGCATCTATAAAGGAGGGCACTGTGCCTTCATTGATAAAAAGAGTATAAAAATGTCTCATTTATATTCCTGTTCTGAGATAATTATAACCCAATTGCTAAGACTCCTTTTTTGGGTAAAATTATTGAAAGACGTGTTACTTCTTAGAGGATCCTGAGTTACTTGACATCATTCAGTTGGATTTTAGGAAGTCCCATGGCACAGAAACAGCTTTGATTGCTGTCCCTGATGATCCTCCTAGAACTTTAGATAAGGACTTTGCTGCTGCTCTGGTACATCTGGATTTGCTGCTGGTATTTCACACTGTACATTACTCTATTCTTAATAGTCACTTAGCCAGGCTGGGAGCTGGAGATTTGGCTCGTCAGTGGGTGGGTTCATGTTTTGGGGGGCAGAATGCAGAATGTCTGGGTTGGTGGAGATTCCTCCTTTTCTCAGCAGTTGTCTTCTGGTATTCCTCAGGACTTCATCCTGTCCCCTGTATTATTCAACATTTTTCTATATCCTTTGGGAAAACTAATCCATACATTTGGGATAAAGTGCCAACTTCATGCCATTGATCTTCAGCTCTATGCATGTCTGAAGGTAATTACACTAAGGATCCTCCAGAATAAATGTTGATAAATATTTAGCAAGATTATAGTGATGATACCACTAGAACTGCAGAAATGCCTGGTTAAAGTCTCTAAAGATTCAGGGAATTGTAAATACTGTATCCTGTAAGTCCAAAGACCTGAAGACGCTGTGCCTCAGATATAATCTGTCTTTCCTGCTCTCTTCACAGAGGTGATAGTAGGAAGCATTTCTCATTTGCTGAGACCGACTGTAGTCATTCTGTGTTGTAACTAAAAAGAGCACAGAAAATATTAGTTAGACATGAAATGTCTGCAAATGTAGTGTCCATTCCTGACCATGAATACCAAATTATTTAAAAAAACAAATTCCTCATCCTCTCACTGAAGCGCCCTGGGCAAGGTACAAAAATTTGATGTTAAACCAAATAACACATTCCCCATACTTTGTCTCTCTCCCTTCCCCAGCTGATCCTCCCAGTCTCTCACCCTCACTTGCCTCTCCCAGCTCTCAGCCCCTACCAGATGGCTCCCCAATCCCTCAAACTCCTTTCTGTACTGTGCTGCTCTTGGAGTGTGAGCCATGTGCCGGGCAGTGCCTGAAATCCTCTGCTCCTCTCAAAGCCTCACATGAATAGTGCGGGAGGGCAGGATTTGCACTGCTCACACTCCCAGAGCCGCCTGATGCAGGAAGCAGATAGCAATGGCTCCTCCTCCTCCTGCAGGTTTTCCCTGCCCTGCCCTTCTGTCAGACACAGCTGTGCTGGCTCCTCCTGCCCCTGTCAGCTCAGGGAACCAGCTGTATACGTTGCTGTGCTCAGGCAAGCTGGGTCTTCAAGAATTTTATGCAGACAAAGGCAAATTCTGGACTTGGGGAGCAGGGGGTAGAGAGTTCTGCATTGCTCAGTTGCAAGGAATTCCCCCAGGATTAGAAGGAGTCTCACCTAGAAACACATCCAGGAGAGAAGGGAGTGAAGTTGTCTCTTCTGAGTTTGCCAGGCCCCTTTGGGTTGTGTTTCATTCCAGGGTCCCATACCAATAGTGGTGTTGAGAAGAGTAAAAATCCTGATTTTCCTTTCCTTTTTCCAGTGCACATGGAATCTGGGAAGAAAGAAGACAGGGTAAGTTTAGAGGATTATTCTCCCGTCTCAGATATGGCCTGGACTCAAATTGCCTCTGTTTTCCCCCCTCTGACTCTTCTAGCCCCAGGATCACTGTACCTGCTCCTTCCACAGCTCAGGGTCTCCCATGAAATCCAGGGTCATATTGCTTCTTTCTCCCAAGCTTAGGGGTCCTCTGGGGCCTAACATCACATTGCCCCCTCCTCCCCAGCCTAGGGTATTCCATGGGACCAAGAGACCCACTCCCCCTTATTCTCTAAGGGGCCGATGTAATAAGGGGCGCTAAGGTCAACGCAGGTTTTTATTCCTTTTTTTGCTTGCATTTTTCTGATGTAAGTTACCTCTGGTGTGTAACAGGGGTTTTAACTCCTATAAAATGTGCTACACCAAGAATAAAAGGCAACTCTAAGATTAGCGCAGGTGCATGCAAATCCCATGTAAAAGAAGGCATTAGGTATTCACAGCAATGCAGGAAGGTGCATTAAAGGGCAGACAGCTTGAAGCCCATTTTCTTAATGCTGGAAATGTAACTCCTGGGTCAGAGCAGGACTAACAATTAACTCACATTTCTGGTTGCCATATTATATTATTGCTGTGCCCAGTGTGGTAGTGTCTGGCTGCTTCTACCATACTGAACACAGAGAGTAAGGTTGGCCAGCAGAAATGTGAGTTTACTGCACCTGAGACCCAGGGTTAATTTACGAGGCTCTCAGAGAGGGCACCCACAGTTGAATAGTAAACCTGCACTCTGCATCCAACTTTGGTTGCTGGATAAGGAAGTGTCCTTCCCACATTAGAGAATGATCTGGTGATGAGAATATTTAGTCTTCAAGCAGAGTGAGTACTGAGTATGGAGGAGTCCGGTGTTATAGCAGAGCAGGTGCCCATAATGTGCAGGTATCCTTTCCTGCATTAGAGAAGGTTTTGGTGAAGCTGAGGTCCCGTTATGCCTTAGAGCTGGATGCTGGGCATTGAGGTGACCTGACCTGCACACGAGGAAGCTCTGGTGATGTGGATCTCCTGCCTTGCAGCAGAAGATGTGCTTGACATGGAGTTGTCCTGTCTTACAGCAGAACAGATACTTATGATGAGGAAGTCCTCCTTTTCTGCTTTAGAGTAGTTGCTGGTGATGGCAGAGTGGCATTTCATGCAGCAGATCAGGGGCTAATATTGACAACAGCCTCCTTTCCTACAGCCAGAAGATGATAATGATGGTGAATGTTTTATATCCTGTAAAAAAATGGGCACTAGTGCTGGTGAGCGGCCTTTAGTGCAGCAGTGTGAGTGCTCACATTGATGAGGGTGTCCCCTCCTGCAAAAGAGTGGGTGCTGGTGATGAGAAGGGTTCCTTTTCCTGCAGCAGTGGGTGCTAATGATTAGAAAGATTTCCTGTTTGCTAGTTCTGCAGTGAAGCTTGTTCTCCTGAAGAGGAGAGAGTTCTGGATGGCAGTGGAGTTGTTGCTGGATATGGAGGTGTCCTTCCCTGTATTAGAGAAGGTTCTGGTGATTAAATTATCCAGTGCATGGGCAGATCGAGTGCTGAGCATGCAGTGTCCTCTCTTGCAGCAGAACAGATGCTCATAGTGCAGAAGGTGTGCTTCTCTGCCTTAGAGAAGGTTCTGATGATTAAATTATCCAGTGCATGGGCAGATCGAGTGCTGAGTATGCAGTGTCCTCTCTTGCAGCAGAACAGGTGCTCATAGTGTAGAAGGTGTCCTTCCCTGTATTAGAGAAGGTTCTGGTGATTAAAATATCCAGTGCATGGGCAGATCGAGTGCTGAGTATGCAGTGTCCTCTCTTGCAGCAGAACAGGTGCTCATAGTGCAGAAGGTGTCCTTCTCTGCCTTAGAGAAGGTTCTGGTGATTAAATTATCCAGTGCATGGGCAGATCGAGTGCTGAGTATGCAGTGTCCTCTCTTGCAGCAGAACAGGTGCTCATAGTGTAGAAGGTGTCCTTCCCTGTATTAGAGAAGGTTCTGGTGATTAAAATATCCAGTGCATGGGCAGATCGAGTGCTGAGCATGCAGTGTCCTCTCTTGCAGTAGAACAGGTGCTCATAGGGCAGAAGGTGTCCTTCTCTGTATTAGAGAAGGTTCTGGTGATTAAAATATCCAGTGCATGGGCAGATCGAGTGCTGAGCATGCAGTGTCCTCTCTTGCAGCAGAACAGGTGCTCATAGTGTAGAAGGTGTCCTTCTCTGTATTAGAGAAGGTTCTGGTGATTAAATTATCCAGTGCATGGGCAGATCGAGTGCTGAGTATGCAGTGTCCTCTCTTGCAGCAGAACAGATGCTCATAGTGTAGAAGGTGTCCTTCTCTGTATTAGAGAAGGTTCTGGTGATTAAATTATCCAGTGCATGGGCAGATCGAGTGCTGAGTATGCAGTGTCCTCTCTTGCAGTAGAACAGGTGCTCATAGTGTAGAAGGTGTCCTTCTCTGCCTTAGAGAAGGTTCTGGTGATTAAAATATCCAGTGCATGGGCAGATCGAGTGCTGAGCATGCAATGTCCTCTCTTGCAGCAGAACAGGTGCTTATGGTGCTGAAGGTGTCCTTCTCTGCCTTAGAGAAGGTTCTGGTGATTAAAATATCCAGTGCATGGGCAGATCGAGTGCTGAGCATGTAGTGTCCTCTCTTGCAGTAGAACAGGTGCTCATAGGGCAGAAGGTGTCCTTCTCTGTATTAGAGAAGGTTCTGGTGATTAAAATATCCAGTGCATGGGCAGATCAAGTGCTGAGCATGCAGTGTCCTCTCTTGCAGTAGAACAGGTGCTCATAGGGCAGAAGGTGTCCTTCTCTGTATTAGAGAAGGTTCTGGTGATTAAAATATCCAGTGCATGGGCAGATTGAGTGCTGAGCATGTAGTGTCCTCTCTTTCAGCAGAACAGGTGCTCATAGTGTAGAAGGTGTCCTTCTCTGTATTAGAGAAGGTTCTGGTGATTAAATTATCCAGTGCATGGGCAGATCGAGTGCTGAGTATGCAGTGTCCTCTCTTGCAGTAGAACAGGTGCTCATAGTGTAGAAGGTGTCCTTCTCTGCCTTAGAGAAGGTTCTGGTGATTAAAATATCCAGTGCATGGGCAGATCGAGTGCTGAGCATGCAATGTCCTCTCTTGCAGCAGAACAGGTGCTTATGGTGCTGAAGGTGTCCTTCTCTGCCTTAGAGAAGGTTCTGGTGATTAAAATATCCAGTGCATGGGCAGATCGAGTGCTGAGCATGTAGTGTCCTCTCTTGCAGTAGAACAGGTGCTCATAGGGCAGAAGGTGTCCTTCTCTGTATTAGAGAAGGTTCTGGTGATTAAAATATCCAGTGCATGGGCAGATCGAGTGCTGAGCATGTAGTGTCCTCTCTTGCAGCAGAACAGGTGCTCATAGTGTAGAAGGTGTCCTTTTCTGGTCCTGTGACCAGTAATGTGGTATGCTGGATATAATGTGGATTGCAGTAATGTGGATGCTGGATATAATGTCCAATCGTGCAGTTGTAATCTCCTTGCATCTAATCAGGATTCACATCTTACTCCCAAGACTTCTTTGACAAGTGGAAAGAGCATCAGGCAGGCAAAGTTCAAAACAAGATCTCTATTTTTACGTCTGCATCTTGTGTTTTTGTGGCTCACGGGGCTGGAGAGTCAGGGACTGAATAACTCCTATGAGACCTCTTCAGGAATACCTTGGATAAGGTGAATGATGAGCAACAGGCAGGCTTAATAGAGGATCCAAGGTCCCATGGAGATGGAAGTGTTCTTTATAGTCTTATGTTCTCCTGCAGCAATGTGGCTGTGAGATCAAAGAAGCAAAGCTGTGGCTCACTGTTGTATAGATTTGCCCTGGTTTTTCTGGAAGAAGCACAAGGGAGAGATGGGCTGAAGAGGACCCCTAAAGAGCTGCCAGCATGTCCATCACCATCATCATCATCATTATCTTGCATCCCCAACTTTCAATGGTGATCTGAGAAGATTGAAGGAAAATCCACTGCTCTGGCTGATACCTTTACAGTCCTGATGTAGAAGGACAAGGAGGAGGATGATCAGACAGGCTGATGAGAGGAGAGGATTCCTCCTTGTTCTTATATCTCCCAACTTCCAATTATTTGGATGTAAAAGGAGAGGGAAAGCCGATCTTCTGGCTTGGATGTAAAAGGAGAGGAAAAGCCGATCTTCTGGCTTGGATGTAAAAAGAGAGGAAAAGCCGATCTTCTGGCTTGGATGTAAAATGAGAGGAAAAGCCGATCTTCTGGCTTGGATGTAAAATGAGAGGAAAAGCCGATCTTCGGGCTTGGATGTAAAAGGAGAGGAAAAGCCGATCTTCTGGCTTGGATGTAAAAGGAGAGGAAAAGCCGATCTTCTGGCTTTGATGTCCCCTAACAGCGATGGAATGGCTGGGGGATGGGACGAGGAGCCGATGGTCGGGCTCCCTCCGAGTGGACCTCTTCACCAGTTCCTGGGACATGTAGGAGGAGGATGAGGATGGCAGGTTGAGAAGAGGAAGACAGGGTCTAAGAGGAGTTGGAAGCAGCACTGGGTGCCGATGGTAAATTCCCCCAGCGATGAAAGGGCTGGGGGTAAGGCAAGGAGGAAGACCCAAGGAAAGCCCTGGTCTTTCCTTCACAGGTCTGCTTCCAACTTCTCTTTCTCCTCCTCCTCTTTCTCCTCCTTCTCCACTTCCTCCTCTTCAATGTCCTCCAGGATCATTGGGTACTCGCTGCATTTGTGTTTCCTCGAGGGTACAGGAGACGGGACAGGCTCTTGCCAGGCTCTCAGAGAGGCAGGTGTTCGATCTGTATTAAAGAGATAAGAGAGAAACAAACAAATATTATTCTGGTAGGAGAGGAGGAGTCCTACAAGGGCCTCTGAGAAGGCCAAACACAGGTAAAGAGGAAGGAAGAGTAACGGGGAAACTTTGCCATGGCACCACTCCAGCTTCACCCACAGTGTTGCCCCTTTTCCTCTCTGAAGGGAGGGTGACATTTTCAATGGCTTATACCTAATTATATTAAGATAAGGCTCCCTGCCTTGGTGCACCCTGGGTACCCACAGTCAGTTTGACTTATTGTGCACTGCCTTGACTGAATCTCTTTAATAAGGCGCTTGATAAATCATAATAAATAAATTGTCTTCCCTGTGACTTGCCAAACTCACACATTGAGTCCCTGCAAAGCCAGGACTATGTGCAAGGCTCAGCGCTACTTAGACAGATAAGTCTGTACTTCTTCAGGTAAGCAGCACTGAATATTGGCCTCAGTATTTATGATGAATCCTTTTGTTGCATATTTTGATGTATATTGGACTGTTAGGATACAAATTCTTTTTAATTGTTCATAGCTGTTTTCTTGTGTGATATATTACAATCTTTGGGGTGATGCATCAAGCCTCATTAGAGCTCTAACATGCGCTATATCGTGTATATCATGCGATATTGTGCAATAGATGCAATATTTAGTATCTCCCAGCCCAGATACCCTCCCCTATTACAATGATCTTCCTTGCATGTGAGGTGCAAACGGGAAGGCAGAGCAGTGATCAATGATGACCCCGTCTCCCCAAAGTGATAACTAATAAAAAAATAAAGGGTGGGATCGGCCCCAGCCTCTCCTTCCCCCTCCCCAAAGCTAAAACCTAAAATGTGGCCCTAGCCCTCCAAATCCCTGCCCCTCATCTCCCACCTGTCAGGTGACAGTGACCCCCCTGCATCCATACAGGCCACCATCCTCCCCCCAGGTGACAGTGACACTCCCCCCACATCCATACTCCTCACCCCCACCCCTTCCATGTGACAGTGACACTCCCCCCACGTCCATACTCCTCACCCCCACCCCTTCCAAATGACAGGGACAGTCCCCCCCCGTCCATACTCCTCACCCCCCACCCCTGCCAATGGACAGTGATGGCCTTCCTCCCCCAAGTCACAGCGATGACCTCCCCAATGGAAAAAAATAAAAAGGTCTGGGCCAAATCCCACCCCCGAAAGATAAAGAAATTCATATCCCGGCTCCCTCTGTCCACTCCCCACTCCCTTGTACCTTGACAAATGGCGCCGTCCAGGCTGGGTGCGATGCTGCACCCGTCCCCAATGTGGGATCCGTTTTAAGGGATGGGGGGATGTGGGAGGGGCTGTTTGTAGATATTGGGAAACCTAAGGCATTGTTGTAGGACGCTCCTGTCTGGCAGTGCCCGGTCCCTAGAGTTGGAGGGTGCCCCAATCTTTCTTTGAGGCTGTACGGGAGCTGGGGGTTTCAGGAGATTGCTCCTTTGCTTTAAAGTCCCAGCTAAGGGCAGTTTAAAAGCAGCCTTTGTAAGCTGTGCCTGGGAAGGTGGCTGAAGTATATTTTATCCCAGGGAGGATTTCATTTAGTGCTGCAGGCATTTGTATTGCCCTGGCTGGATGCCTTGTATGGGGGCTCCCGAGGGGTTAAATAAATGAATCTGAAGCCATTGCACTTGTTACAGAAGCAGCGGCCCTGTGAATACTGGGACCACATCTTGCCTATTTAGTGCCAGTTACCTTGCTTGCCTGTGGGTCAGAGGATTGATTTGGGCCTTAGTTCTGAAGAAGGGAAGGCCAGGGACCCTGCGGGAGCTGTCGATGCCTTATAAACCCATGCGGTCACTGACGTCAGCCGCCCATAAGCTGTTGGTGTCCCTGAGGTCTTCAGGGTACCCGGCTCGGGCTTTCTCAGCGGTTGGCTTCACTCTGGGATTCACTGCCAGGGGATATTCCTGGGATTGAGGATTATAAAATGTTCCCTAAAAGACGAAAGGGCCTCCCTGTCCCAGCAGGATGTGAGCTGATTAGGGTGTGAGGCATGGGCTTCAGTTTTACCTGTTTTATTTATTTATTATGCATGTTCAGTTTGTAAATTCACTGGGAATGGATATTTTCTGCTATAAGTCATGCAAATAATCAATATTTCTATCATTTATTATCTCTTAGTCTCATCATTCTCTGCCACTCTCTCACATACTTTGTAAAGTTTCCTCACCAATTCCCCTTTCCTTGTTTAAAGTTGCTTCTTTCCCAGTCCTTTTCTGTTCTCTCTCAGCAGTTAATAAAGATGTTTCTCACATTTCTCACTGCCATATTGCTGACGTGATTAATAAATAGAAGCAATAAATAATTCCTGACCTGGCACTCGCTTGTCGCCTCATTCATTTTGCAGGTGCTGTTGCTTTAAGGTGACCTCCAACAATCAAACCCTCGCTCACGCAACTTTACAGTCCTGTGACTGAGAAATGTAAGCTCTCACCTGCCCACCTGTCCTGCAACCATAAGATCTCCTGCCTCCGTGCAGCGAGGTCCATCTCGGGTGATGTTAGGTCCCCTTCTCCTATCTCGCTGGCTCCAGCTGGCATGAGCACAGCGGCCTCCTCAATGGTCTCCAGGGACAAGATAGAGCTGCCCTCACTGCTCTCGCTGCTACCCTCACCTGCAGCCGAGAGCTCTGCCTCTCCTCCTTCTCTGACCTCCTCCATCACCAGTGGGAGAGGAAGGTCAGGCTTGGCCTGGCGCACTGGATGCACCTTTCTCGAACGCCGAAAACATGCACACTTGCCTTCGCAAGCACCCATCTTTCTCCTGAGAGAAAAAAGGTAGTCACCTCCCGATATCCGGTCAGTGACAAAGAGCAGCTCCCTCAGTGCTCCTTAGGACTTCCAGACTCTACTGATGTCATAAAGCCAGAACCTTCCACTCAGCCAGAGACCCTGCCCACACATATGATGTCACAGCATAAGCTCCTCCCTCTTAACCAGAGGCCCTGCCCATAACATAGATGTCACATTGCTAGCTCCTCTCACTCAGCAGGTGCTCTATCCCCACCACCAGGGACCATACTGTGCTGATCCCTGATGTCACAAGCCTGGATTTACCAGTTCCTGCCTGTATCGATATTAATTTTTATTTAGCTTCTTTGAAGGCTGAGCTGTAATAAATGTTCTTAACGTATATGACCGAGACTTGCCTATTTTGACCTGACAGCTTTGTTGTAGTGCAGTTCTGATGCAATTTAATTGAAAAGATACACATTAATTCAGAATAAATGTTTAGCTTTCTGCACTGTTAGTGCATCATGCATGGCTCTGTTAATAGAGGAAAAAACTAAATTGTGCTCACATTCTTTCATCACAGTATTGAGCTACACTCTGAGAGCCAGATTCTCAATTATCTGCTAAGTGGGTAAGATAACGCGCTAATTCAGCAGAAACTAACTGGTTAGATTGTCAGGTCAATATTTGGCTAAACCTAGCAGATCACAATTTCAGTTCTAATTTTAGGAGTATGTACCAAAGAAAAAAATACAACCACATACAATCAAAGCAAGAATAACAGTGAACACTACACTATAAGAAGAAGTCCATAGGATAACCAAGGATAGAAAAGAATCAAGTAATGGGAGTTACACCTGAATAAGAAAGAATCACGTCTCACATTTTCCTTCGAGCAGGACTGTGACTGTACTTCATATTTAGAAAACAGGCATAAAGTGCTCCAGCACATATTCACATCCAGAACAGAACCGTACGTCCAGTGATGCAAAATAAAGTGCAACCGAAAGCTTGAAGTGCAGGAGATGCTTATTCTGGTTCCACATCCCAGGTCACAATTTGACCGGTGAGAGTGGGGCTGGGGTGCCCGGTTAAACTTAGCTGCTTAGTACTGAAAATCTGGCACTAATCTGCTAAGTTCTTTTTAAAATAAGGAAAAATTAAAAGAAAATGCAATGCAGTTTAAATTTAAAACATTGGGGGTCATTTACTCAGCATTTCCCCATAGACACAAAATTGGAAAAAACCTTTAGTAAATGACCCCCATTGCCATGGTCCTCGTTCCTTTCCCTCACCCTCCCAATGTTCAGGACAAAAGAAATTCCCCACTGTCCGCATCCCCTCTCACTCCCAATGGTTGTTTTAAAAACAAATGTGAGTCCTGCAGCCCCCCTTAAGCTCCCTCGCTCTCTCCTCCCTCAGAACAGAAAAATGGCTGCTGGAGATCCCTGGGGTGCCCAGGCCTGCCTCCATCCTTATGTGGACAGGAGCACAACTCTCTCAGCTCAGGAAGAAATAACCCCAAACTAAGAGTGCGCAGGGAAGTCCCCTTATCTTGGCACCCGAGCCCCCTCCTCCTCTTCTTTCAGCCACAGGACAGAAATGGACAGAGCTGGGGGGTGGTATTAGAGGTGGTGAGGGTAGATAAAGGAGGCTGCGTCCCCTCAATCCCTGACCTCTCCAAACTAGAACTTCCCTCTAAGAGGAAGCTTGCTAAGAGGGGCCATGGGCACTGCATCTTCCCACACAGAAACCCCACCTTAGAGGAAATCTTATAAAGCTCATGCAATGTGTCAGCCAAAACGGCGGCTCCAGATTCTTACAGCGCTGCTTCCTGCACAAAGCGGCCCGAGCCACATATCCCCCACAAAGAGAGATTGATTTATTCATGCAGCGGGGATTAGAACCCGCTCTCCTATTTTCCCAGTGCTCACGCTGAGATTGTGTAAATAGGTTTCTGCATATCCTGCCCCCTCCTCTTTTTGGATGGGTCTCAGTGCTATAAGTAGCCACGGAGCACGTGCAGTAGTCAGAGGGACGGAGGAAGCCAGAGGGTTGGTGCTAGGAGAGGGGAGACGGAAGGAAAATAAAATTTTACAAAATAAAATCAAGAAATGTAAAACATCAATCATAATAGTAAAATCATATTCATAAAAAGAATAAACATTTCAAACTAGTTAATGACTAAAATATCCAAAATTTCCCAAAACACCAATAAAATATTTCAAAACATCTGCTAAATAAAAAAATCCAATAATTAAAAATTGTTCTATTCCTCTTCCCTCCAAAATTAAGTATTTCAAAAGAGCAGAATCATCAGATCACACCTTATAATTAAAACTAGTAAGGATTAAAAAATCTTTTGCTCTCCATACCTGTGATCTGCTGATTTCCAGTTACCCTGAAATTGTCGCGGATTGGGGGAGGTAGGGATGCACAAATTTTATCTTCTCTCTCATACACACACGTACAAGATATATATAGATATATACATATATGTGTGTGTGTGTTTCTGAGTGTGCGTGGCTATGAGAGCCTATACGTGACACATGGGCTCTTAGAGGCACATACTACACAGGCTCTCACACAGACACACACACATGCATAGGCTCTCACACAAACCACACACACAGACAGGCTCTCATTCACACAGACACACACACATGCATAGGCTCTCACACAAACCACACACACAGACAGGCTCTCATTCACACAGACACACACACGTGCATAGGCTCTCACACAAACCACACACACAGACAGGCTCTCATTCACACAGACACACACACGTGCATAGGCTCTCACACAAACCACACACACAGACAGGCTCTCATTCACACAGACACAAACACATGCATAGGCTCTCACACAAACCACACACACAGACAGGCTCTCATTCACACAGACACACACACATGCATAGGCTCTCACACAAACCACACACACAGACAGGCTCTCATTCACACAGACACACACACATGCATAGGCTCTCACACAAACCACACACACACAGACATACACATTAACTCCATCCTGACTCCATGGACCTCCTGTTGTCTTTGGATTGAGGTGGGATGAACTCCACCAAGGCCCTGTGGGTCGCCTGTTTTCTTTGCACCATGGTGGGACGAGCTCCACCACAGCCTACTGACCTTTATGCTTTGGGGAGGAAGGGAGAGTGGAAGCTATGTGCACACACATGCACATAAACAAGCAGAAGACACATAAACAAGCAGAGGCCTCTCATTTTCAGCCTCCAGCGGGTTCAGCACCAGCAGCCTGCAGCTTCTCTCCTTCCTTGGCCTTTGGTGAGGTGAATGCTGGCAGCCTACAGTATCTCTCCTTCTTCAGACACTGGGGGACTGCAGTGTCTCTCGTTCTTCAGACGCTGGGGGACTGCAGTATCTCTCCTTCAGACGCTGGGGGACTGCAGTGTCTCTCCTTCTTCAGACGCTGGGGACTGCAGTGTCTCTCCTTCTTCAGACGCTGGCGGACTGCAGTGTCTCTCTCCTTCTTCAGACTTTGGGGAACTGCAGTATCTCTCCTTCTTCAGACGCTGAGGGACTGCAGTGTCTCTCCTTCTTCAGACGCTGGGGGACTGCAGTGTCTCTCCTTCTTCTGACGTTGGCGGACTGCAGTGTCTCTCCTTCTTTAGACGCTGGGGGACTGCAGTGTCTCCTTCTTCAGACGCTGGGGGACTGCAGTATCTCTCCTTCAGACGCTGGGGGACTGCAGTGTCTCTCCTTCTTCAGACGTTGGCGGACTGCAGTGTCTCTCCTTCTTCAGACGCTGGGGACTGCAGTGTCTCTCCTTCTTCAGACGCTGGCGGACTGCAGTGTCTCTCTCCTTCTTCAGACTTTGGGGAACTGCAGTATTTCTCCTTCTTCAGACGCTGAGGGACTGCAGTGTCTCTCCTTCTTCAGACACTGGGGGACTGCAGTGTCTCTCCTTCTTCTGACGTTGGCGGACTGCAGTGTCTCTCCTTCTTTAGATGCTGGGGGACTGCAGTGTCTCCTTCTTCAGACGATGGCGGACTGCACTATCTCTCCTTCTTCAGACACTGGGGGACTGCAGTGTCTCTCCTTCTTGAGACGCTGGTGGACTGCAGTGTCTCTCCTTCTTCAGACGCTGGTGGACTGCAGTGTCTCTCCTTCTTCAGACGTTGGCGGACTGCAGTGTCTCTCCTTCTTCAGACGCTGGTGGACTGCAGTGTCTCTCCTTCTTCAGACACTGGGGGACTGCAGTGTCTCTCCTTCTTGAGACGCTGGTGGACTGCAGTGTTTCTCCTTCTTCAGACGCTGGTGGACTGCAGTTTCTCTCCTTCTTCAGACGTTGGCGGACTGCAGTGTCTCTCCTTCTTCAGACGCTGGCGGACTGCAGTGTCTCTCCTTCTTTAGACGCTGGGGGACTGCAGTGTCTCCTTCTTCAGACGATGGCGGACTGCACTATCTCTCCTTCTTCAGACACTGGGGGACTGCAGTGTCTCTCCATCTTCAGACGCTGGTGGACTGCAGTGTCTCTCCTTCTTCAGACGCTGGCGGACTGCAGTGTCTCTCCTTCTTCAGACACTGGGGGACTGCAGTGTCTCTCCTTCTTCAGACGCTGGGGGACTGCAGTGTCTCTCCTTCTTCAGACGTTGGCGGATTGCAGTGTCTCTCCTTCTTCAGACGCTGGTGGACTGCAGTGTCTCTCCTTCTTTGGCTGCTGGCAGGTTGAGCACCGGTAGCCGCACCTCTCTACTTTGGCTGCCGGCTGGTTTGGTTCCTTCGGCAGCCCCATGGCCGCTCTTCCTCCCGCTGGCCCACTGACTCTCCCCCCCTCCCCTGGATGTGCCGCCCGTACAAATACATGGTATGCACATCTGGTCGCGCCGGGCCTGCTCCCAATCTGGAGGGCCTGGATTGGACGCCTGATCCTATTTTGTACAGCCGTTTCAGTATCCTATGTGGTCAGTTTTAGAAAGCTTCTTATCTGTGAGGATGTCTTTTTTCAAACTCATTGTGCACCTGAAGTTTGAAGAGGTCCTTCATCGTGCACTCCCTGCCAGAGGTTCCTTCTCCTATTAGAGATGTAGATTTATAGAGAGGTAGATGTTGGCTGGAATTCCTTTTGGGGCTCTCCGTTCAGGGGACTGAAGAACCGTGAGCTCCATTCTACTCCCTAGATTGGCAAAACCAATGACAGGACCTTCTGAGAGAGATTTTGATGGCTGGAAATGTATCGAGTTTTGCATTAAGAAAATATTATTTTATTTATTTATTTATTTATTTAAGGGTTTTTATATACCGCAGTACGTAAAGAGATACATCACCGCGGTTTACATTTAACAATAACTTAGCAACAGGCTTTACATTGACATTATTAATAGGTATTACATATACTAAAATCGATATAACAGTTTTGACAGAAAACAGGCTGGACAGACTGTGGACCATCCAATAATGTATAACATGCAATTAAAATATTGAAAAAAAAACAAAACACAAAAACTAAATAGTATCTAATACAAAACAGGTTCTGAGAATGGATACAACTACTATATTGTACCGAGGATATTTCTGTTATTTAAAGCTAATTAATATCATAAGGGAAGGGGGGGGCATGTAAGGTGAAGAAGGAGATTGATGAGGGCATGTGGTTAGGGTGGGAAACAGGGCATGGGGAGAGGGTGGAGAATTGAATGGCATTTCAGTTAAACGGATATCATTGTGTGAATGCTAGTTCAAATAACCACGTTTTGAGTCCTTGTTTGAATTTCTTATGGCAGGGCTCCAGGCGTAGGTCAGTGGGCATCTTGTTCCATAAGTTGATTCCCGCTATGGAGATAGCACGGTCTCTTGTGGTCACGTGTTTGATGTTTTTTGTTGGCGGGGCTGCTAATTTAGCTTGATGGATATGTCTTATGGGTCTCTTAGAAGAATGGAACACAAACTGCTCTGAGAACCATTGCATCTCTTGGTTATAGATCGATTTATGTATGAGGGAGAGGACTTTAAAGGTAATTCTAGAAGCTACTGGGAGCCAATGCAAGAACATGAGAGCAGGTGTTATGTGATCATGGAGATGGGTATTGGTGATTAATCGAGCTGCTGCATTCTGTAACATCTATAAAGGTTGAATTGAGTTTTTAGGGAGACCTAATAGTATTGCATTACAGTAGTCAATTTTTGGTAGTATGGTAGCTTGCAATACCGTCCGGAAATCTTGTGGATGTAGAAGAGGTTTAATTCTTTTAGTGTGTGAAGTTTGAAAAAACCATTTTTTATTGTAGCTGAGATGAATTTCTTTAAAGTGAAATGGTTGTCAATAATAACGCCAAGACTGCGGACTTGCTGTAGTAGGGGAAGAATTGAAGTAGGTTGGTGGGAAGTGCTGGAGGGGATATTATTGTGTGGCGAGATGATGATGAGTTCTGTTTTGGTAGTGTTTATTAGGGATGTGCAGAGCAAAATTTTATGTTCATATTTTTTATGTCCGAAAGGGGGTCCCACTTGCGGCCAATATGGACATAAAAAAAATCCAATGAGTTGGGTATATGTACATATGTGCAAAAAAAAAATTTAAACCCCCTCACCCTCCTTAATCCCCCCCCAGACTTACCACAACTCCCTGGTGATCGAGCGAGGAGTGAGGACGTCATTTCTGCAATCCTTGGCGAGAAGCATGTGACGTTGGTGGCACGTCGAGTGACGCGGCGTCACGTGATTCCCGGCGAGTTCGCGCCGGACGGCTCGTTCGGCCCAAAAAGAACTTTTGGCCAGCTTGGGGGGGCCTCCTGACCCCCTCAAGCTGGCCAAAAGTTCTTTTTGGGCCGAACGAGCCATCCGGCGCGAACTTGCCGGGAATCACGTGACGTCGCGTCTGAGTGACGCGGCGCCACGTGATTCCCGGCTCGTTTGCGCCGGACGGCTCGTTCGGCCCAAAAAGAACTTTTGGCCAGCTTGAGGGGGTCTCCTGACCCCCCCAAGCTGGCCAAAAGTTCTTTTTGGGCCGAACGAGCCGTCCGGCGCGAACGAGCCGGGAATCACGTGACGCCGGCGTCACTCGACGTGCCGCCGACGTCACATGCTTCTCGCCAAGGATTGCAGAAATGGCGTTCTCACTCCTCGCTCGATCACCAGGGAGTTGTGGTAAGTCTGGGGGGGGGGATTAAGGAGGGTGAGGGGGTTTAATTTTTATTTTGGCTCAACAATCGCGATTTCCCACATATCGAACATATCTATGTTCGATATGTGGGAAATCCGATCGTTTATGTCGAATCAATTTTTTAAGTAAAAAAAAAATATGAGTTGCGTTTTACTAATGCGGTCAATCCGAATGCACACCCCTAGTGTTTATAGCTAAGACGTTTTCAGTGAGAAGCTTTTTTATTTCAGTTAGTGCTGATTCCCAGGTTTTCAGGGCATTAGAGAGGGAATCATTAATAGGGATAAGAATCTGTACGTCATCGGCATATATGAAGTGCTTTGTGGAGTGATCCCAAGGGGATCTAAAGTTGAGATAGCCTTGGCACCTGTGTCTAAAGACTTTTCCTGCAAGAGAAGCCCCCAAGAATAAAACTTAGGAGAATGATCAAGACCAGAAGTCCCCAATCTGATCTCCGCTGGGTGTCCAAGAATGAGATGGATTCAGATAGGACTGTTTTTATCTGTGTTTGAGGGGACTCAATAGGATTCCCATTTAGGTGCTGGGAGAGCTTTGTGGACTTAACATCATCATGGGAAGCTTCTCCAGGATGCCAGAAATAAAGGACACTTACTAAATAGAAAGTCACATCTGTAGCATCAGTCAGAAGTAACTTCATTATTATGGGTAAATTGGACTTTAATATAATTGTTGCAAAATCAGTAAACTTTATTTTAATACCCAGAGCCCAGTCCTGCCTGATTGTCCCAGCATTTCACCCCTTGGGATGCAGGTACTTACAGCACACGGGGAATAACTCACCACTATCTGGGCCATAAACGAGAGCTTCTCCCCACCCTGGGACAGAGAGTTAGGCAAAGGAGTAAGTGATAGCCCGATGCCTGCCCCAAAGAGAATAAATGAGTTTGTGTGCCCTTGGGATGTAAACCTCCCCAGTAAGGGTTACAGGTAGAGTCTACGTAAGAGGCTTCCAGAGGCATCTTAGGAGAGAGTCTGGGGGAGTTTGGAGGACCCCTGAGGTATCTAAGCAAGAAGAGTTGATTCCAGGGATTTTTTCTTTCAAGATCTCTAGAAGCAAACAGAGGGGAGAAGCCCTGAGGCGAGGGTATAAATCTCTGCTGGGGAAGCTCCAAGGAAAAGAGAAAGCAGTTGAAGAAATTGTTTTGACAAAAGGGGATGCTTGGGGCTGAAATTTATTCTGTACCATCTCAGTCCCAAAGAAGAAATTTGGAGCTTGGAGAACTTGGTCTCTTATGAGTTCCTGGACTATATTTGGTTCTGTTACTCCTGTCCTGTGCTGTTTTGGATCCACAATAGAATTCTGATTTGGGACCAGACTTTAGGTGTGAACCGTGGCCTTTGTTTGAAGTTGGTAAGTCTTCGCCTGGGCCTCCCAGAGAATTCTCTGCTCCTCAACTGGTGATCCCTGGAGGACCGGGACTGTTCCCAGGGTTGCACTAGGGTAGCTCATCCCCTCTGCAGGCCCTGTAGGTGGCCCTGGTGGAAAAGGGGTTACACACCAGGTCAGGCAGCCTCTGTGGGGATAGGCTGACTGCTTGGCTCTTTGAAGGACAGGAGCCGAGTTTGGGAAGCAGTGAGTGGGAGATTAGTGAAGCTTGCACAATGGTTTCAAAAGCTTTGTCATCTAGGAAATGCCTCAGGTTGTTCTGATTTGGAAACTGCTTCAATCTGGGGTTTGATGGTGAGTTGGGGGTCTAAGATAAATCCTAGACTTTGCATTTGGGTACAGAATGATAGGGAAGTTCCTACAAGGACTACTTTTGGGAAAGAATGGTCCGATTCTCTCTTTCCAATCTCTGTTTTGCTTGGGTTGAAGTAAATTGTATTATTTTGTAAGCAGTTTGTGATTATATTAGGCAGTCGGGTAAATCAGTGATGGTCACATCTAGGTTTGTGCTGAGTGGAACCAGTGGTTGTGCTGAGTGGAACCAGTAGTCATCAGCAGAGAAGTAGTAGGGTTGTGGTGGTCTCAGAAGAGCTTGCTGAGAAGGACAATATAGATTTGAATAAATTTGGTGAGAGGATGCAGGTTTGTGGAGAGAGTTTGTGGGTCTGAGAGAGCTGCCCCTAGAACAAGCGATTGTGTGTGTTTGAATAGAAAGGAGGTGAACCAGGACAGAAATAGCCTGTAACTCAGAGATCACTTAGTTACGATGTTATGGTATATTGTATTGAATGCTGCTGATAGATCCAAGAGTATTAGCAGAGCTGAATGACCAGGATCAAGAAGTAGTCTGAGTACATTGACTAGACTTATCAATTTTGTCTCAGTAATGTGATGGGAAAGGCAGCCAGAATGAAAGGGATCCGAGAATTTGGTGGCAATCAGAAAATTAAGAGTTGCTCTTGCTTAGAAAAGAGAGATTTGGAAATTGGACTGTAGTTAGAAGGCTTCTTCAAGGTGGGTCTGATTTAATGTTCTTTTAAGACATCTTGGTAATTGTGGCTCTGATAGTGATGCATTGATGATGGTTTGGATGTGGTGAAGTAGTCCAGACCTTTCTTGTTGGATTAACCATGGGCAGAGATCTTCATAGCTGATGGTTGGAGAGGATGGTATCCACATCTTCCTCTTTCACTGGGGTTGAAGATTGTTAGTGAATGTTTTGGAAGAGTTTGCTGTGTTTGTGAAAGGTAACCTTCCAGTTTTTTGCTTCTGAAAAAGAGATGAGTGAGAAGTAATCCTTGAACAAACATCTTTGGCGATCTGCAGCAGAAGAGTTATATGTTTTATTGTTTGTGTAGCGGACTTTACGGTTATGCTACCAGTAAGATCTGGGTGAGCCCTTAGTTCAGCTAGAAGAGAATAGCTAAGAGTAGAGAGAGGTTCCATTCAAATGCAGCTCCTCCCTTCGAGGAGTCTGGAATGGCTGCCCCCTGAATGTCTATTTAGGAGCTCTCCACAGTGAGCACGAGAGGCAGTCCCTTTAGGTTTTCAAAGAGTGCAGAGAGCTAGAAGAGTTTTTAGCTTTTGTTGTTTTTCAGGCCCAGTGTAAAAGCAGGCTAGCCCAGCCTGTGGGTCCTGACCAGGTTGGGAAGGTTTGTCATCCAGTCTGCTCACTCGCTGGTTGGGATATCCCTTCAGATTGTTTTGAGTGTTATTTTCTGTGGTAGGAGACTTGTGAGACACCTGGGCCTTTCTTGTGCACAGGGATTGGGGAACCCGGAGTCTGGGACTTGCAGGAATAGGGAAGACCTGACCTCTGTACCCTCAGTGAGGGAGGGGTGACAGTGACCTGCTGCAAGGAACAACTCTGGTGTTAAATTCAGTTGTTTAAGGGAAAGAATTTTTGTTACAAGATCCAGGAGGAAGGCTTTGGCTGCCCCTTCCTTCCTGTTAGGAGCAAGAGAACTGTTGGTTTCATGGAGGGTCCTTTCCATCAAAGATCCAGAGAGAGTACTAAAAAGAGTGTGTAAGATGAAGGAGATCCTGAAGATCTGCTAACTGTGAGTAAAGGAGAATAGCATCACTGCGGACATCCATCTGGGGTTCACCACCCTGGGGAGAGAAAGAGAGGATTTACTCTCTGTGCCATGGACTTTGCTCTCTTTATCAGCTTGGAGGGGATTTTGACCCTCCCAAAATCCCTGCCCATCTGGGAGCTGCACTTCATCGTAAAGCAAGGGAGTGGATGTTTTCCCTGCCCTGATATAAGTGAGTCCTGCAAAGACAGAGGGAAGCGACAGTAAAGGACCTGAAGAGAGGTTTCTGTGGTGCTGCAGTTTGAGTTTTGTGACATTCACCATCAGTGTTTAACAGTAAAGACTTTTATTTAGGACACTAATGAAGTGGTTCCAGAATCTTTATTTCTGCACTCACTGCAACCCACGTAAAGGATAGAGATCCTCTCCCAGGGAAACTACGTCCATCAGGGAATGAGTAAAGAAACGCCCCTGTCTCATCGGGACCTGAGAGAACTCCTTCCTTCCCCCAGTCCTGCGAATCCACACTCAGGGAAGTGAGGGAGATCGAAGAGCTAGTCAGGGTCCCTGCCCCAAAGAGTACAAATAACTTTATGGCCTCACCTGTGCTGCACTTGCACATCAGGGTGGGGTTACATTTGTTTTTTTTAGATCTTTATTTACTAAGTTTTCAATAGTAACACAAGAATACACCTGTAACAGAAAATGCATTTTTGTTTGTTTTTATTGATGGTGTTGTTTTATTTAAAGGTTTATGAATGTGAAATTGTTACCCGCTTTGATTGTTGAGAAAGGCAGAATAGTAATGATTTTAAATAAATAAGTAAATAATAAATGATGATGTCAGCATTTTCTTTTCCAGTTTTGACTCTTATGCCACTTTTATTTTAGTTTCTTCCCCATTCTCTTTAGTACTTTTAATGTGGTGTAAACTAAGGGGTTGGGTTAGAGCTTTGATGTTAACAATTCTATGGGGGGAGATCTTGTGTTTGGCCAGTTTAAGTTCTGAGGTCCAGTTCTGTACCAAGATGCTCATGGATGGTGGGGAAAGGTGTTCACTATAGTTGTGGATGCTGAGGTGGAGTGTTCCTTTATTGATGAGACTCCAAAAAAAGGACTCTGGAAGGAGTTGAGATGAAGGATGGTAGCTTACATCCTTGCATTGACTATCGTGGGCTAAACGCCATGACTCGCAAGGACCGTTACCCTCTGCCACCCATTAACATACTCTTTGATCGCCTACGAGGAGCCCAGATCTTTACAAAGTTAGATCTCCGAGGGGCATACAATCTGGTATGGATCCAGCCAGAGGATATCTGGAAGACCACTTTCAATACTAGGGACGGTCACTACGAGTACATAGTAGGGATGTGAATCGTTTTTTGACGATTTAAAATATCGTCCGATATATTTTAAATCGTCAAAAATCGTTAGGGCCACGATACAATACCAATTCCCCCGATTTATCGTCAAAAAATCGTAAATCGGGGGAAGGGGGAGGGCAGGAAAACCGGCACACTAAAACCCCATAAAACCCCCCCCCGACCCTTTAAATTAAATCCCCCACCCTCCCGAACCCCCCCCCCCCAAATGCCTTAAATTACCTGGGGGTCCAGCGGCACACTAAAACACCCTAAAACCCACCCCGACCCTTTAAATTAAATCCCCCACCCCAAATGCTTTAAATTACCTGGGGGTCCGTAGCGGCAGTCCGTAGCTTAAATTACCCCCGGGTCCGTAGCTAAATCGGGGGAAGGGGGAGAGCAGGAAATCCGGCACAGTAAATCGTGGTGTCTTCAGCCGGCGCCATTTTGCAAAATGGCCGCCGCAAAATGGCGGCAGCCATAGACCAATACGATTCGACGCAGGAGGTCGTTCCGGACCCCCGCTGGACTTTTGGCAAGTCTTGTGGGGGTCAGGAGGCCCCCCCAAGCTGGCCAAAAGTTCCTGGGGGTTCAGCGGGGGCCCCTGGAGCGATCTCCTGCCGCGAATCGTTTCCGTACGGAAAATGGCGCCGGCAGGAGATCGACTGCAGGAGGTCGTTCAGCGAGGGTTCCGGACCGCCGCTGAACGACCTCCTGCAGTTGATCTCCTGCCGGCGCCATTTTCCATACGGAAACGATTCGCGGCAGGAGATCGCTCCAGGGGCCCCCGCTGGACCCCCAGGAACTTTTGGCCAGCTTGGGGGGGCCTCCTGACCCCCACAAGACTTGCCAAAAGTCCAGCGGGGGTCCGGAACAACCTCCTGCGTCGAATCGTATTGGTCTATGGCCGCCGCCATTTTGCAAAATGGCGCCGGCTGAAGACACCACGATTTACTGTGCCGGATTTCCTGCTCTCCCCCTTTCCCCGATTTAGCTACGGACCCGGGGGTAATTTAAGCTACGGACCGCCGCTACGGACCCCCAAGTAATTTAAGGCATTTGGGGTGGGGGATTTAATTTAAAGGGTCGGGGTGGGTATTAGTGTGCCGGGGGTGGGTTTTAGGGGGTTTTAGTGTGCCGCTGGACCCCCAGGTAATTTAAGGCATTTGGGGGGGTTCGGGAGGGTGGGGGATTTAATTTAAAGGGTCGGGGGTGGGTTTTAGGGGGTTTTAGTGTGTGTTCACGATTTTAACGATTTTTCACGATAATCTAAACACCCAAACGGCGACGATACGATTCCCTCCCCCTCCCAGCTGAAATCGATCTTTAAGGCGATCGAGGACACGATTCACATCTCTAGTACATAGTAATGCCTATCGTACTTTGTAACACCCCTGCGGTCTTTCAGTATTTAATGAATGAGATCTTTGAGGATCTACTATATTCATTTGTCATGGTATATCTAGACGATATACTGATCTTTTCCAAAGTCCTGAAGTCCCACTGCTCACATATTTAAACAGTCCTCCAACGCCTCAGAGACAATCGACTCTACGCAAAATTAGAGAAGTGTATCTTCGAACAGACTCGTCTTCCATTTCTGGGCTACATTATTTCCAATTGTGGTTTCACCATGTACCCTGAGAAACTCCAAGGGATTCGAGATTGGCCCCAGCCAGTAGGCGTCTGTGCCTTACAAAGATTCCTTGGATTTACAAATTATTACAGGAACCTCATCGCTAAATACTCCACGCTAGCTGCTCCACTCACGGCCATGACTGGGAAAGGTAGTAACCTTTACGTTTGGAACCCCAAGGCACAATCTGCATTCTATGCCTTGAAAGAGGCCTTCTGCAATGGACCCTGTCTACGTTACCCAGATCCTAACTGCCCCTTTGTCGTCGAAGTTGAATGCCCGGCTTTTTAGCTGACTGTAGAGAGCAATAGAGGTTTGTATCTAGAAAGAACATTGTACTCAGATGAAATTTGAAAATGGTAAAACTTTTAAGCATCTTTATTGACGACACTATTAGCATTTTCTATTTGAGGACTGTGCCACGCCGCATTGACTGAATTCTACTGGGGAGAAATGGGGCGGTTATAGGCTGGTGGAGGAACTTGGTTCATAGATTCACGATGGCAGGAACAGTAACTAATGTGAGTGTGAAGCATAAGTGTAAGTGAGAAGTGGGGGTGCCCTCACCACCAAATACTCTAGAAGCGAATACTGCGGCAGCTCCCCTTTCCATCCCTCCTATATGTAGGGTGGCCAACTTTTCCATGAACCATAACTGGACACCCTACTGAACCTTATGCTACTGTCAGTTGTCGATCTACTCACTGCTTGGCTTTCACGCACCCCCTCAATATACTTTGTTTTATAAAATGTTGTTTCAAATATCCTCATAAGACATCAACCTCAACCTCTCTCATGCAGATTTGTTCTATATCACAACTAAAGCTTAATACACAGCCACCTCCTCTCTTATACACACACACACTCTCAATCACACAGCCTCCTCTGTTATCTGCACATGCACACTCCCAAACGCACAACCTCCTGTCTCATACATACATACAGCCTCATCTCTCATACACACACACTCCCAAACGCACAACCTCCTCTCTTATACTGCCTCCTCTGTCATACACACACTCCCAAATGCACAACCTCCTCTCTTATACTGCCTCCTCTGTCATACACAGACTCCCAAACGCACAACCTCCTCTCTTATACTGCCTCCTCTGTCATACACACACATTCCCAAACGCACAACCTCCTCTCTTATACTGCCTCCTCTGTCATACACACACACTCCCAAACGCACAACCTCCTCTCTTATACACACTGCCTCCCCTAACATACACACACACTCCCAAACACACATCCTCCTCTCTTATACTGCCTCCTCTGTCATACACACACACTCCCAAACGCACAACCTCCTCTCTTATACTGCCTCCTCTGTCATACACACACATTCCCAAACGCACAACCTCCTCTCTTATACTGCCTCCTCTGTCATACACACACACTCCCAAACGCACAACCTCCTCTCTTATACACACTGCCTCCCCTAACATACACACACACTCCCAAACACACATCCTCCTCTCTCAGACACACTGCCTGCCCTATCATACACACACACTTCCAAACACACAGCTTCCTGTCATCCACACACACTCCCAAACACACATCCTCCTCTCTCAGACACACTGCCTGCCCTATCATACACACACACTTCCAAGCACACAGCTTCCTCTCATCCACACGCACTCCCAAATGCACAACCTCCTCTCTCAGACACACTGCCTCCCCTATCATACACACACACTGCCAAACACACATTCTCCTCTCTCTGACATAAGTGGTTCTTTCTACCTTTTCTCAAAACCTTCCCAGCATTTCATTTGTGTCCCCTTGTGCCACCTGTCTCTGAAAATGCCCTCCACCCTCCTCTGTGCACTCCTCTCTTGTGATGCCCTCCTGTCTCTAATCCCCTCCCTCCCCATGCTCGTCTTTCTCCCCCTCCTTCCTCCCTCTTTATCTATCTCGTAACTTTCTGTGTCCCCCTGTCTCCTTTGTACCTCTTTTGCTCTTCCTTCCCTTCCCCCATCTATGTCTCCTGCCTTCCCTCATACTCCCGTTATGCATCTCCCTTTCCCTCTGACCTTCCTTCCATACCCCCTCTCTGTGTCTTTCCTCCCTTGCTTCCCATGTGTCTACCTTCCTTACCCTCCCCTTTTCTCTGTGTCCCCTCTGTCTCTCCCCCTTCCCCACCCTGTGACTCTGTCTCTCCACCTTCCCCTCCTCTGTGACTGTATCCCTAGCCGGCTCACTGCAGCCCCTCTCTCAGGTCACGGCCCAGCTCGCAGTGAGGGAGGGGGAGGGGCCCAGAGGGCATTGCTGCAGAGATCTGTAGAGCGCTGGGAACTGAGAGCTGCACTATGCCCCGCCTCCTCTCCCCATCCCATCCAATGACAAGACAGGAACAGAAGCAAGAGGGCGGGGACACAGCCCAGCCCTCGGCTCTGTCCTCCCCTATAACCAGGAAGCTGGGGGAAAGAGGATCCTCGTGCAAAAACTGGATTTTCAGTGTCCGGTCAGTACTTCTGACCAGACACTGTACAGCACAGCTGAAAACCTGAATGTCCGGTCCAAAACAGGGCAGTTGCCAACCCTATCTCCTACCCGTCCCATGCTTTTTTCTTTCCTGGGAATCCCTACCTGCAGCCTCTTTTCCTCCTGCCAGGAGTTGGGTTTATTTTGCTGCTCTGGTTCTCAGACAGTCAGGCCGATACAGTACAGTGCGCTCCAGTGCACTGTTAACCCGCGTTTGGACACGCGTTTTCCATGCGCTAGCTTTACCCCTTATTCAGTAAGGGGTAATAGCGTGTCGAAAACGCGCGTCCAACCCCCCGAACCTAATTTATTTTATTTATTTAAAAGCATTTATATACCGTTTTTTAAAAATAAATTGATGTCAAAACGGTTTACAGGGTGAAATAAAACTTAAAAATAATAAAAATAATAAAAAAAATTTTTCCTGATGGGGAAGAAGAGGAAGGCAAGAAATGTGACATGGTCACCAGTGCAGTCTGTATGCACCGGCCCAATGGATCAGCATGTCGTGAGGCATAGAACTGACCCAGGGGAGGGAAGGGGTAGGAAGCCTTTCTTTAGCTTCCATAAGCCCAGGAGAAGGACCTAATGTACCACCACAGCCAACTAGGAGCTCACCCTCACAGATGGCTACAGAACTGGTAGGAATTAACTCTCTGGAGGCCAGCCTAGGAATACAGGCTGGAGACCAAGGAGCTGAGAAACCTTTGATTACGGTTTTACCTGTTGAGTCTATTCCAGTTCTTTCAGGTAGCAATGTTGGGGATATTTCCCCAGACAATGTTACACTATCAGATGTGTGGAAAATGATTTCCAAATTAGATAATAATATTACTATAATGAACAAATCATTGTCTGCTGTGATAAATGCTAATGTTGAAAAAATAAATCTGCAAGGGTTTAGGATGGTGAATATTGAAAAGGAATTGTCTGATTTAAAATGTAAAATGCAATTAGTTCATTCATCAGAAAATACTTTCATGCGGGATAGCTTAAACATTCATAGAGAGTTAGAGCGAATGGAAAATATTATGCGAGTAAAAAATTTAAGGATAGTAAATTTTCCGATAACTCGTTTGCTCTCCCCTATAGAATTGTTTAGGAAATTTCTTAAAGAGATATTGATGTACAAAGATGAAGAAGTTCCTAATTTATCTAAAATATATTATCTTACTAAGAAGAAGGAGGGAACTGTTCAGAATCAGGGTCGGGAGAGTCCTCCAAGTTTAGGTATTTCTACCTTCTTGGAGGATTCTCTTGATACTTATTACACCCTCTCCGCTCCAACTATATAACCCCTCCATTCCCCGCCCTCCATTCTTTTCTCCCCCTTGGATTTAGACATATAAGACTTTGTTGTGCCATGTATATCTTGTTCTTATGTTTATGTTTAGCCATGTATTTTTTTGCCACTGTTTAAATGTTACTCAAAAAGTTATACAATATGTTACTCTAAAAAGTTCTTTGTTATATGTAATTGCACACAAGCAAGCTTTTCAACTGTTCTCTGTAAACCGATTTGATTTACATATTATGTAAGAAGATCGGTATATAAAAACCATAAATAAATAAATAAATAAATAAATAAATAAATAAATAAATATTGAGAGTAGGGCCACTCTCTTCATTTCCTTTTTATCAGAGCAAGACAAGGATAAATTGTTCAGGAAAATTTTTGCAAATAAGGATCTCTCCTTTTGCGGATAAAAAATCCAGATTTTTCCGGGCGTAGCTAGACCCACCCAAGCCAGGAGAAGGGCTTTTTTGGCATTAAAACATCGTGTTGTGGCTTTGGGGGGAACATTCTTTTGAAATTTCCCTGTATATGTTATGTGAACTATAGGGGGAAAAAATTTGGGTTCACAGATCCGGTTCATTTGGAAACTTTTATTAGAAAAATTTGAGTCTAATTTGGGATTATTAGAGGTAAATGGTCCTTAAATTAAAGAATAAATCTCCTTCTCTTATTATTTGTTAACTGTAGTCTCGATATACCCTCTTAAAGAATAGAGGGGCACCTAGATTTCAGATTTCCTTTACATAAGATTTGGAGGATGTTCTCCCCCAATTATGTTTGGTAACACATAATAAGATATTTTTATATTTGTTTACTGATTGATAATATTGGATATATGTGATACACAATATGTAAATTTCTTTCAAGATTGTATCATTGAAAAACAATAAAGAATAAATTGAAAAATAATCAAAATAAAATAGATTTTTAAAAATATATATAAAATAATCAATAATCAACCCAAATAGGGGTTTGGGTGTTTTACTGGACTCTCAGCTAACATTGCACTTCCATGCACGACGTGTGGCACAATTAGCTTTCTGCAAGCTGAAACTGTTCAAACCGCTTAAATATATTTTGCAGGCAGCTATGTTTAGACCTGCGCTTCAGGCGATGGTTTCAGGACAGCCTGACTATTGTGGCTCCTTATTTGCGGGCTCTTCCTAACAGTGCTGCCTGTTTTGCAGTTGATTCAGCTCCGCTGCCGCGTGAATATTTATGGGGCTGCATAAACCTTACACTGGTCGCCAGTGAAATTTAGATTGAAATTTAATGCAATTACTATAGCACATAAACCGATGATAGTTCTGTGGTGTGGAAAAAGCTTGAATGGTATAAACTGGGCCGTTATTTGCGATCAGCAAATAAAATGAGGGTTCCCGCAAACTGAAACTATTGGGTATAGAAAACAAAGGCCAGAGCTTTTTCATATGCTCCAGTAACAATGTGGATCTCTCTCCCTGATCAACCCAGCACACAAAGGATGTGTAACCCCCCACCCGGGTGTGCAAGTCCTGCATGGCTGGGTACACATAAGAATTTGTTACTCTCTGGGGCTGGTACCTCTCCTGGTCTGCTCTTTCACATGGACTCCTTCTCCCAAGCCCTGATCCTTTGTAGGTAGGGGGGAAGGAAAGCTTCCAGGGCCCACTGTGGCAGGGGGGATTTCTATACACAGTCCCTGGGTTCCCCCGGGGAGGATGTTTGTCCTTAATGTGGTTGCAGTGAGTGCAAAATAAATACCCTGGAGTCACTTTGGGAGTCTGCAGAATTAATGGCACAAATATAAACTGCAACACCACAGAAGTCTCCTCTCACTTCCTCTGTCTGTGCAGGACTCACTTGTATCAGGACAAGGAAAACCTCCAGTCTCTTGGATTAATGAAAAATGCAATTCCCAGATGGGCAGGGTCTTTTAGGCTGGGCAGAACCCCTTCCAAACCAATAAACTGACAGAAGTCTATGGCAGAGAGTAAATTCTCTCTTTCTGTCCCCAGGGTGGTGAAGCACGGGATGGGAGCTCCCAATGACTCTGCTTTCCTTTACTCACAGGTAGGAGATCATCTGGAGTTTTACAGCCTCTTTACTGCTCTCTCTGGATCCTCGATGGAAATAAAAGTTCTCTTGATTCTGGAAGGAAGGAAAGGCAGCCAAACTTCCTGCTGGATCTTCCAACCCAAAATGTTCTTTCCCCAAAAAGAGCAGAGTTTTCTGAAATGCATTTAGTCTATCGTTACGTGTAGCGGTAAGACATCCCATATAATACAGCCTCTCGCTCCTCGATATAATATCAGACAGAGCTGCAATCTCTTGTCTCTTCCACCACGAGGCAATTTCACATTGAGCGCAGTCGCTACCTGAATAATCAAACCAGTTTGGGATACAGCACCTACGTCTTGGGCAATATTCATCAAGCACATTTTGGGGTCTTTGGACACCGTAAAACCCATAACCTCCCCCGCAAAAGCCAAGACTTCATCCCAGAGCTGCCCTAATTTCAGGCAAGACCACCACATATGGTAGAAGGTGCCTTGCAATATGTAATGAAAGACTAAATGCATTTCAGAAAATACGGAAAAGCACAGTCTAATTAGGATACCTCAGGGGAAGAGTGGTTGGGTTTGGGGGAGGGGGCGATCCGGGAAACTACAGACCAGTTACCCTGACTTCAGTGCCAGGAAAAATAGTGGAAAGTGTTCTAAACATCAAAATCACAGAACATATAGAAAGACATGGTTTAATGGAACAAACTCAGCATGGCTTTACCCAGGGCAAGTCTTGCCTCACAAATCTGCTTCACTTTTTTGAAGGAGTTAATATACATGTGGATAAAGGTGAACCAGTAGATATAGTATACTTGGATTTTCAGAAGGCGTTTGACAAAGTTCTTCATGAGAGGCTTCTAGGAAAAGTAAAAAGTCATGGGATAGGTGGCGATGTCCTTTCGTGGATTATAAACTGGCTAAAAGGCAGGAAACAGAGAGTAGGATTAAATGGACAATTTTCTCAGTGGAAGGGAGTGGACAGTGGAGTGCCTCAGGGATCTGTAATGGGACCCTTACTTTTCAATATATTTATAAATGATCTGGAAAGAAATACGACGAGTGAGATAATCAAATTTGCAGATACAAAATTGTTCAGAGTAGTTAAATCACAAGCAGATTGTGATAAATTGCAGGAAGACCTGAGACTGGAAAATTGGGCATCCAAATGGCAGATGAAATTTAATGTGGATAAGTGCAAGGTGATGCATATAGGGAAAAATAACCCATGCTATAGTTACACAATGTTGGGTTCCATATTAGGTGCTAAAACCCAAGAAAGAGATCTAGGTGTCATAGTGGATAACACATTGAAATCGTCGGTTCAGTGTGCTGCGGCAGTCAAAAAAGCAAACAGAATGTTGGGAATTATTAGAAAGGGAATGGTGAATAAAATGGAAAATGTCATAATGCCTCTGTATCGCTCCATGTGAGACCGCACCTTGAATACTGTGTACAATTCTGGTCGCCTCATCTCAAGAAAGATATAATTGTGATGGAGAAGGTATAGAGAAGGGCGACCAAAATGATAAAGGGGATGGAACAGCTCCCCTATGAGGAAAGCCTAAAGAGGTTAGGACTTTTCAGCTTGGAGACGAGACGGCTGAGGGGGGATATGATAGAGATGTTTAAAATCATGAGAGGTCTAGAACGAGTAGATGTGACTCGGTTATTTACTCTTTCGGATAGTAGAAAGACTAGGGGGCACTCCATGAAGTTAGCATGGGGCACATTTAAAACTAATCGGAGAAAGTTCTTTTTCACTCAATGCACAATAAAGCTCTGGAATTTGTTGCCAGAGGATGTGGTTAGTGCAGTTAGTGTAGCTGTGTTTAAAAAGGACTGGATAAGTTCTTGGAGGAGAAATCCATTACCTGCTATTAATTAAGTTGACTTAGAGAATAGCCACTGCTATTACTAGCAACAGTAACATGGGATCTTCTTAGTGTTTGAGTACTTGCCAGGTTCTTATGGCCTGGATTGGCCACTGTTGGAAACAGGATGCTGGGCTTGATGGACCCTTGGTCTGACCCAGTATGGCATTTTCTTATGTTCTTAGGAGCTCTCATCTCCCACCATTTCCTGGTCATTGGTTAGAGCCCTTTCCATTGAATTCTCCATGCTGTGCACCGTTGCCATGGTGACCGGAGCATCCGCAGTGACAGCAGAAGCAGTGGCCTCCTGTCTCTCCCCCACTCCCTACCCAGTGTTAGGAGGCCGCCCCCTCCCCATGTGCTGCCAGGTCCTGAGTGTTGTGTTTTGTACTACACAGCACTGTGGTGTCCCACGCAGCACAAAATGTGACACCACCCTCGGGCAGCAGAGAGGGAGGAAGCAGTCTGAGGGGCCATGGCCGTCCTCCTATAGTTACGCCAAGAAGGAGGATGAATGACAGGATGGAGAGGGGAAAAGAGGGAGGGATTGGGGGCAAGGGAATGAGGAGATGGGGAAAAGTGAGTGACAAGGAGATTGGAGGAGGGGAAAGAATGAGTGTGGATGTAAGAATGGCTGAGGGGTGTGAGGGAATCAGGATGAGTGGAAGGAGAGAGAATGAGGGGATTAGAGGGGCAGTGGAGAGTGAACGAGGGGAGTGAAGGGGGGAGCAAGTGAAACAAGGAATTTGTGCATGGAGGAGGAGTGTGAGTGGATTGTACCTCCCTCTCCTGGCCCTGATTCCCCTCTTTCTCCTCCCCATCCCTGATCTCCCTCCCCTCATTCCCTTTCTTCCTCTTCTCCTCATGATTTTCCCCATTGTCCCCTCCTTCTGTGCCTCTGCCCCCCTTCTGTCCCCTCCATCTACCCCTCCTGCCTGAGCTCCTTTCTTCATTTGTCTCCTCTGAGATCCCATCCCCCAGATCCCTTCCCCTTCCTCTTCCCCTATATTCTCTCCCCAATCTCCCTTCCCAGCACCAACCACTAAGATCTCTCCCCCTGCCTCCCCCCACCCAAGAAAATAGAGGGAAAGAAATTAACTGGATACAGAAATGTTAGAAAATGACAATTTTTATAAAGCAAAATAAAAATGCACAATATTTAATAGGCACATGTATGCAAACCTTTGGAAATCTGCCACCTAATTGCTGCAGGATTTCAGAAGCTTTCTTGCAGAATTGTCCATCCCTTGTCACAGAATTTGCCCTGGAGCTGCCCAGAGAACTTAAGGTTGAGGTAATAAGTGTTTGAAATGGGATCCACACGGCGGGTCTGAGATGGTGGAAGGAAGGCTCCTGCTCGCTCCTGGACTCCTCTGAGTGCATCTACATGGGGAGGAAGTGGAAGGGAAGCAGATTCCAGCACCATCCACTCCCATTCAGGGGCTGCACGGGCCGACATCCTGACTTCTTCTCCAGAGCGGACTTTGGAGACATTGGGAGTGGAAGGAAACTTATCAGTGATTCCAGACTCTGCTCAGCTTCAGCCAGAAATAGCAAGCAATGTTATCTCTTCAGCAAAACATAAAGAGATTGATTTTAAATGAGTTGATCATGCAAAAATGGCCACAGATGTGTATGTGGGGCCACACGCAAGCAACACAGATTTTTAACAAACACTAATTATGCGCTTATGTTCCCATGGGTGTGAGAAAAATAAGGGGGCAGAAAACAGGTGGTGCAGGGCGGACCCAACACTTGTGTAACTCCGTATTTTAAAACCAAAAACCGCAGGGCGCCTATGCTAGATACCTACGTAACTTTACCACTGCTTCTGATAAGAAACAAGTCCGTAGGTCTTACTTTTAGGGCTTATAGGAGGGGGTCCCAGTCAACTTGGCGGTGTGCAGGATGAAGAACCAGAGGGTCTGAAACTCGATAGTAACTGGAGAAAGTGGTGCACTAATTGGAAAACTGGGAATGTGCCTCGCGCTAGCAAGTTTTAAAATCCACTTACATACGAATGTAAACTCTGAGAAAGTCCTATGGAAGTCACAGGCGCACGCTTTGCTCAAGTAACCTCTTAAAATTACGAGCGTGGTTGGTTTATTTTAATACTTATGTGCGCAAGTGAACGCACGATTTAAAATTCCAGCGCATCTTCGCTCGCGGGCACATACACGCATGTATGGGCGCACATGCACTCATTTTGAAATTACCATCCATGTCTGGGGATAAATTGTTTGATCTCCAAATCAAATGAAGAGACAGGTAGTTGATGTACTGAGCTCCTCATCCCACTATACCTGCCTTAGTGTGTAGCATTAACAGAGTATTGCAGAATGGTTATTGCACTGCCCTAAGCTCATTTTAGAGGAGATTTCAGCATTCGTTGCGTTATCTCTCTACCAGGATCTTGCACTGCCCAAATTGTGCAAGGTGCCACTCATGCTGGTGGTCATCTTTAGATCCGATTGTTTTTCTGCTGATGAATACTCTAAGGTAAAATCCAAAGATGTTTTTCTTTCTCCCGTGGCTTGATTAGACCTTTTTTTATCTTAGTGACTTCTCTCCTTTCCAAGTGAGGCTGGGTTATTTCTACGACAGCCTTAGGAAAAATCACAGCAATCACAGAGTTAAATGCTTCGTGATTTTTTGGAACAAATTGGATTCACCTCCTCTCATTCCTGCTCATAGATCTGCAGCTGAGAAGGTTGCTGATTGGAAGGCTAAGTAAGAGGACAAACCTGTGAGTGCCAGAAAGGGTTTGCTATGCTTCAAAGCCGAAGTCTGCTCCCTGGATCTTGGAAAACCTTGTACCCTAGAATGCGAAGGCCGATGTTCTGAGAGAATCTGAAGGAAGCCTTAAAAGCAGACTCTTAGGCTGGCATGGATTTCCCACTAGAAATCTTATCACTTAGCGATTAAGGCAGCCAAAAAAGAATTTCACATCTACTTATGGTGCTTCTTTAGATTGTCCCAAGGTGAAAGTTTTATTGCACTGTCCTTTTCCTCTTGCTTTGTCAGGGAGCTCTGTGATACAGTTTTTGAATAAAGCAGTAAACATTTGTAAGGCACTAGATGCTGACGTATTTAAGAGTTATGAAGCAATGTATAATGAGGATATTACTTCTTGACAATGCTCTCTTTCTAATGTTTGTAGAAATCAGTAAAGTTAGGAGCTTTTTGGAAAGTCAGTCACAATGTTTTAAATATTTTGCTAAGACGCATTCTTCAACTTGTGAGCTGCAACCCTGCCTCATCTTAGCTCCCTGCAGCATCCAGGAAGGGTTTTTACTGATCCAATTAGTTCAATCGTGAATGCATCTATAAAGGAGGGCACCTGTGCCTTCATTGATAAAAGAGTATAAAAATGTCTCATTTATATTCCTGTTCTGAGATAATTATAAGCCAATTGCTAAGACTCCTTTTTTGGGTAAATTATTGAAAGACGTGTTACTTCTTAGAGGATCCTGAGTTACTTGACATCATTCAGTTGGATTTTAGGAAGTCCCTTGGCACAGAAACAGCTTTGATTGCTGTCCCTGATGATCCTCCTAGAACATTAGATAAGGACTTTGCTGCTGCTCTGGTACATCTGGATTTGCTGCTGGTATTTCTCACTGTACATTACTCTATTCTTAATAGTCACTTAGCCAGGCTGGGAGCTGGAGATTTGGCTCGTCAGTGGGTGGGTTCATGTTTTGGGGGGCAGAATGCAGAATGTCTGGGTTGGTGGAGATTCCTCCTTTTCTCAGCAGTTGTCTTCTGGTATTCCTCAGGACTTCATCCTGTCCCCTGTATTATTCAAAATTTTTCTATATCCTTTGGGAAAACTAATCCATACCTTTGGGATAAAGTGCCAACTTCATGCCACTGATCTTCAGCTCTATGCATGTCTGAAGGTAATTACACTAAGGATCCTCCAGAATAAATGTTGATAAATATTTAGCAAGATTATAGTGATGATACCACTAGAACTGCAGAAATCCCTGGTTAAAGTCTCTAAAGATTCAGGGAATTGTAAATACTGCATCCTGTAAGTCCAAAGACCTGAAGACGCTGTGGCTCAGATATAATCTGTCTTTCCTGCTCTCTTCACAGAGGTGATAGTAGGAAGCATTTCTCATTTGCTGAGACCGACTGTAGTCATTCTGTGTTGTAACTAAAAAGAGCACAGAAAATATTAGTTAGACATGAAATGTCTGCAAATGTAATGTCCACTCCTTACCGTGAATACCAAATTATTTAAAAAAACCAAATTCTTCATCCTATCACTGAAGCGCCCTGGGCAAGGTACAAAAACATGATGTTAAACCAAATAAAACCATAAAAAATGAAATAATGACACAATACAGCAATATAATAGGTCGAGCAGTAAATATTAAGGAGCAGCCTGGTGGCTCAGTGCTGCACGATGCCAGGCAGGGGACCTGGGCTCAGCTACCAGGCCAGGGCTTTGCTCCCCAGGCTGATCGGGGCTGGGGATATTCATAGTCCCTGGTGGGAGGGAATCTCATTCCTTGGGCAACATTCAAACCTAGTGCTGCGATTTAGGGCCGATGATTACAGGGTTTGAAAAGCAGCTGTGCAGTGAGAGTGCGCTCGGCATTTTGCACCGGCCCCTAGGAGTGCTGACTCCGTAGCTGGATTTAGCTCTGGGTTATGTTCAGCCAGACCCAGGATGCCCCCGACACTGAGCGCACTCACTGGTGATGGTGTTTGAAGCCCATTGCGGGCAAGAGAGAGCAGACTAAATCTTCCTCTCTACCTTTATTCTGATCCCAATCTTCTCTTTTTGATTTTTTGGTGCATAACATTGATGTGGCCCCTCATTTGGTTTCTGTTTTCATTCACTTTAGACTCCAAAGGGAGCTCTGAGCTGCAGGCAGTGCTGACTTCTTACAGCTGCCATGTACTTGTGGGAATCCATGGTTGTTGCCTGCTACAAATGTCAGTGGTTGAGAGAAGTCCATGCTGCCTTCAGCTCCTTACGGCCTCCACTTTCCCCAACACCTGCAGGTCCTCTCCAATACTCTTCCTCCCTCCGACCAACACATTCCCCATACTTTGTCTCTCTCTCCCTTCCCCAGCTGATCCTCCCAGTCTCTCACCCTCACTTGCCTCTCCCAGCTCTCAGCCCCTACCAGATGGTTCCCCGTTCCCTCAAACTCCTTTCTGTACTGTGCTGCTCTTGGAGTGTGAGCCATGTGCCGGGCAGTGCCTGAAATCCTCTGCTCCTCTCAAAGCCTCACATGAATAGTGCGGGAGGGCAGGATTTGCACTGCTCACACTCCCAGAGCCGCCTGATGCAGGAAGCAGATAGCAATGGCTCCTCCTCCTCCTGCAGGTTTGCCCTGCCCTGCCCTTCTGTCAGACACAGCTGTGCTGGCTCCTCCTGCCCCTGTCAGATCAGGGAACCAGCTGTATACGTTGCTGTGCTCAGGCAAGCTGGGCCTTCAAGGATTTTATGCAGACAAAGGCAAATTCTGGACTTGGGGAGCAGGGGGTGGAGAGTTCTGCATTGCTCAGTTGCAAGGAATTCCCCCAGGATTAGAAGGAGTCTCACCTAGAAACACATCCAGGAGAGAAGGGAGTGAAGTTGTCTCTTCTGAGTTTGCCAGGCCCCTTTGGATTGAGCCTCATTCGAGGGCCCCATAACAATAGTGGTGTTGAGAAGAGTAAAAATCTTGATTTTCCTTTCCTTTTTCCAGTGCACATGGAATCTGGGAAGAAAGAAGACAGTGTAAGTTTAGAGGATTATTCTCCAGTCTCAGATACGGCCTGGACTCAAATTGCCTCTGTTTTCCCCCCTCTGACTCTTCTAGGCCCAGGATCACAGTACCTGCTCCTTCCACAGCTCAGGGTCTCCCATTAAATCCAGGGTCATATTGCTTCTTTCTCCCAAGCTTAGGGTCCTCTGGGGACCTAACATCACATTGCCCCCTCTTCCCCAGCCTAGGGTATTCCATGGGAGCAAGAGACCCACTCCCCCTTATTCTCTATGGGGCCGATGTAATAAGGGGCGCTAAGGTCAACGCAGGTTTTATTCCTGTTTTAGCTTGCATTTTTCTGATGTAAGTTACCTCTGGTGTGTAACAGGGGTTTTAAGTCCTATAAAATGTGCTACACCAAGAATAAAAGGCAACTCTAAGATTAGCACAGGTGCATGCAAATCCCATGTAAAAGAAGGCATTAGGTATTCACAGCAATGCAGGAAGGTGCATTAAAGGGCAGACAGCTTGAAGCCCATTTTCTTAATCCTGGAAATGTAACTCCTGGGTCAGAGCAGGACTAACAATTAACTCACATTTCTGGTTGCCACATTATATTATTGCTGTGCCCAGTGTGGTAGTGTCTGGCTGCTTCTACCATACTGAACACAGAGAGTAAGGTTGGCCAGCAGAAATGTGAGTTTACTGCACCTGAGACCCAGGGTTAATTTACGAGGCTCTCAGAGAGGGCACCCACAGTTGAATAGTAAAACCTGCACTCTGCATCCAACTTTGGTTGCTGGATATGGAAGTGTCCTTCCCACATTAGAGAATGATCTGGTGATGAGAATATTCAGTCTTCAAGCAGAGTGAGTACTGAGTATGGAGGAGTCCGGTGTTATAGCAGAGCAGGTGCCCATAATGTGCAGGTATCCTTTCCTGCATTAGAGAAGGTTTTGGTGATGCCTGAGGGTCCCGTTATGCCTTAGAGTGGAGGCTGGGCATTGAGGTGACCTGACCTGCACACGAGGAAGCTCTTGTGATGTGGATCTCCTGCCTTGCAGCAGAAGATGTGCTTGACATGGAGTTGTCCTGTCTTACAGCAGAACAGATACTTATGATGAGGAAGTCATCCTTTTCTGGCTTTAGAGTAGTTGCTGGTGATGGCAGAGTGGCATTTCATGCAGCAGATCAGGGGCAATATTGACAACAGCCTCCTTTCCTACAGCCAGAAGGATGATAGTGATGGTGAATGTTTGTTTCCTGTAAAAAATGGGCACTAGTGCTGGTGAGCGGCTTAGTGCAGCAGTGTGAGTGCTCACATTGATGAGGGTTGTCCCCTCCCTGCCAAAGAGTGGGTGCTAGTGATGAGAAGGGTGCCTTTTCCTGCAGCAGTGGGTTGCTAATGATTAGAAAGATTTCCTGTTTGCTAGTTCTGCAGTGAAGCTTGTTCTCCTGAAGAGGAGAGAGTTCTGGATGGCAGTGGAGTTGTTGTTGGATATGGAGGTGTCCTTTTCTGTATTAGAGGAAGGTTCTGGTGATTAAATTATCCAGTGCATGGGCAGATCGAGTGCTGAGTATGCCAGTGGTCCCTCTTGCAGCAGAACAGGTGCTCATAGTGTAGAAGGTGTTCTTCTCTGCATTAGAGAAGGTTCTGGTGATTAAATATCCAGTGCATGGGCAGATCGATGTGCTGAGTATGCAGTATCCTCTCTTGCAGCACAACAGGTGTTCATAGTGTAGAAGGTGTTCTTCTCTGCATTAGAGAAGGTTTCTGGTGATTTAAATTATCCAGTGCATGGGCAGAATCGAGTGCTGAGCATGCAGTGTCCTCTCTTTGCAGCAGAACAGGTGCTCATAGTGCAGAAGGTGTCCCTTCTCTGTCCTTAGAGAAGGTTCTGGTGATTAAAATATCCCGTGCATGGGCAGATCGAGTGCTGAGCATGCAGTGTCCTCTCTTGCAGCAGAACAGGTGCTCATAGGGCAGAAGGTGTCCTTCTCCTGTAGTAGAGAAGGTTCTGGTGATTAAATATCCAGTGCATGGGCAGATCGAGTGCTGAGCATGCAGTGTCCTCTCTTGCAGCAGAACAGGTGCTCATAGTGTAGAAGGTGTCCTTCTCTGTATTAGAGAAGGTTCTGGTGATTAAAATATCCAGTGCATGGGCAGATCGAGTGCTGAGCATGCAGTGTCCTCTCTTGCAGTAGAACAGGTGCTTCATAGGTGCAGAAGGTGTCCTTCTCTGTATTAGAGAAGGTTCTGGTGATTAAAATATCCAGTGCATGGGCAGATCGAGTGCTGAGTATGCAGTGTCCTCTCTTGCAGCAGAGCAGGTGCTCATAGTGTAGAAGGTGTCCTTCTCTGTATTAGAGAAGGTTCTGGTGATTAAAATATCCAGTGCATGGGCAGATCGAGTGCTGAGTATGCAGTGTCCTCTCTTGCAGCAGAACAGGTGCTCATAGTGTAGAAGGTGTCCTTTTCTGGTCCTGTGACCAGTAATGTGGTATGCTGGATATAATGTGGATTGCAGTAATGTGGATGCTGGATATAATGTCCAATCGTGCAGTTGTAATCTCCTTGCATCTAATCAGGATTCACATCTTACTCCCAAGAGTTCTTTGACAAGTAGAAAGAGCATCAGGCAGGCAAAGTCCAAAACAAGATCTCTATTTTTACGTCTGCATCTTGTGTTTTTTGTGGCTCACGTGGCTGGAGAGTCAGGGACTGAATAACTCCTATGAGACCTCTTCAGGAATACCTTGGATAAGGTGAAGGATGAGCAACAGGCAGGCTTAATAGAGGATCCAAGGTCCCATGGAGATGGAAGCGTTCTTTATAGTCTTATGTTCTCCTGCAGCAATGTGGCTGTGAGATCAAAGAAGCAAAGCTGTGGCTCACTGTTGTATAGATTTGCCCTGGTTTCTCTGGGAGAAGCAGAAGGGAGAGATGGGCTGAAGAGGACCCCTAAAGAGCTGCCAGCATGTCCATCACCATCATCATCATCATTATCTTGCATCCCCAACTTTCAATGGTGATCTGAGAAGATTGAAGGAAAAATCCACTGCTCTGGCTGATACCTTTACAGTCCTGATGTAGAAGGACAAGGAGGAGGATGATCAGACAGGCTGATGAGAGGAGAGGATTCCTCCTTGTTCTTATATCTCCCAACTTCCAATTATTTGGATGTAAAAGGAGAGGGAAAGCCGATCTTCTGGCTTGGATGTAAAAGGAGAGGTAAAGCCGATCTTCTGGCTTTGATGTCCCCTATCAGCGATGGAATGGCTGGGGGATGGGACGAGGAGCCGATGGTCGGGCTCCCTCCGAGTGGACCTCTTCCGCAGTTCCTGGGACATGGAGGAGGAGGAGGAGGAGGATGGCAGGTTGAGAAGAGGAAGGCAGGGTCTAAGAGGAGTTGGAAGCAGCACTGGGTGCCGATGGTAAATTCCCCCAGCGATGGAAGGGCTGGGGGTAAGGCAAGGAGGAAGACCCAAGGAAAGCCCTGGTCTTTCCTTCACAGGTCTGCTTCCAACTTCTCTTTCTCCTCCTTCTCCACTTCCTCCTCTTCAATGTCCTCCAGGAACATTGGGTACTCGCTGCATTTGTGTTTCCTCGAGGGCACAGGAGACGGGACAGGCTCTTGCCAGGCTCTCAGAGCCGCAGGTGTTCGATCTGTATTAAAGAGATAAGAGAGAAACAAACAAATATTATTCTGGTAGGAGAGGAGGAGGCCAAACACAGGTAAAGAGGAAGGAAGAGTAACGGGGAAACTTTGCCATGGCAGCACTCCAGCTTCACCCACAGTGTTGCCCCCTTTTCCTCTCTGAAGGGAGGGTGACATTTTCAATGGCTTATACCTAATTATATTAAGATAAGGCTCCCTGCCTTGGTGCAACCTGGGTACCCACAGTCAGTCTGACTTATTGTGCACTGCCTTGACTTAATCTCTTTAATAAGGTGCTTGATAAATCATAATAAATAAATTGTCTTCCCTGTGACTTGCCAAACTCTCACACTGAGTCCCTGCAAAGCCAGGACTATGTGCAAGGCTCAGCGCTACTTAGACAGATAAGTCTGTACTTCTTCAGGTAAGTAGCACTGAATATTGGCCTCAATATTTATGATGAATCCTTTTGTTGCATATTTTGATGTATATTGGACTGTTAGGATACAAATTCTTTTTAATTGTTTATAGCTGTTTTCTTGTGTGATATATTACAATCTTTGGGGTGATGCATCAAGCCTCATTAGAGCTCTAACATGCACTATATCGTGTATATCATGCGATATTGTGCAATAGATGCAATATTTAGTATCTCCCAGCCAAGATACCCTCCCCTATTACAATGATCTTCCTTGCATGTGAGGTGCAAACGGGAAGGCAAAGCAGTGATCAATGATGACCCCCGTCTCCCCAAAGTTGTAACTAATAAAAAAAATGGGTGGGATCGGCCCCAGCCTCTCCTTCCCCCCTCCCCAAAGCTAAAACTTAAAATGTGGCCCTAGCCCTCGAAATCCCTGCCCCTCACCTCCCACCTGTCAGGTGACAGGGACACTCCCCCACGTCCATACTCCTCACCCCCCACCCCTTCCAAGTGACAGTGACTCTCCCCCCACATCCATACTCCTCACCCCCCACCCCTGCCAATGGACAGTGACACTCCCCCCCACATCCATACTCCTCACCCCCACCCCTTCCAAGTGACAGTAACACTCCCCCCACATCCATACTCCTCACCCCCACCCCTTCCAAGTGACAGTGACTCTCCCCCCACATCCATACTCCTCACCTGCCACCCCTTCCAAGTGACAGTGACACTCCCCCCCGTCCATACTCCTCACCCCCACCCCTTCCATGTGACAGTGACACTCCCCCCACATCCATACTCTTCACCCTCACCCCTTCCATGTGACAGTGACACTCCCACCACATCCATACTCCTCACCTCCCACCCCTTCCAAGTGACAGGGACACTCCCCCCACATCCATACTCCTCACCCCCACCCCTTCCAAGTGACAGTGACTCTCCCCCCACATCCATACTCCTCACCTCCCACCCCTTCCAAGTGACAGTGACACTCCCCCCACATCCATACTCCTCACCTCCCACCCCTTCCAAGTGACAGGGACACTCCCCCCCCGTCCATACTCCTCACCCCCCACCCCTGCCAATGGACAGTGACACTCCCCCCACATCCATACTCCTCACCCCCACCCCTTCCAAGTGACAGTAACACTCCCCCCACATCCATACTCCTCACCTCCCACCCCTTCCAAGTGACAGGGACACTCCCCCCATGTCCATACTCCTCACCTCCCACCCCCTCCAAGTGACAGGGACACTCCCCTCACATCCATACTCCTCACCCCCACCCCTTCCAAGTGACAGTGACCTCTCCCCCCACATCCATACTCATCACCTCCCACCCCTTCAAGTGGACAGTGACACTCCCCCCACATCCATACTCCTCACCTCCCACCACTTCCAAGTGACAGGGACACTCCCCCCCGTCCATACTCCTCACCCCCCACCCCTGCCAAGGGACAGTGACACTCCCCCCACATCCATACTCCTCACCCTCACCCCTCATGTGACAGTGACACTCCCCCCACATCCATACTCCTCACCTCCACCCCTTCCAAGTGACAGGGACACTCCCCCCACATCCATACTCCTCAGCCCCACCACTTCTCCAAGTGACAGTGACTTCTCCCCCCACATCCATACTCCTCCCCCCCCCCCCCCCCTTCCAAGTGACAGTGACACTCCCCCCACATCCATACTGCTCACCTCCCACCCCTTCCAAGTGACAGGGACACTCCCCCCCGTCCATACTCCTCACCCCCCACCCCTGCCAATGGACAGTGACACTCCCCCCCACATCCATACTCCTCACCCCCACCCCTTCCAAGTGACAGTAACACTCCCCCCACATCCATACTCCTCACCCCCAGCCCTTCCAAGTGAAAGTGACTCTCCCCCCACATCCATACTCCTCACCTGCCACCCCTTCCAAGTGACAGTGACACTCCCCCCCGTCCATACTCCTCACCCCCACCCCTTCCATGTGACAGTGACACTCCCCCCACATCCATACTCTTCACCCTCACCCCTTCCATGTGACAGTGACACTCCCACCACATCCATACTCCTCACCTCCCACCCCTTCCAAGTGACAGGGACACTCCCCCCACATCCATACTCCTCACCCCCACCCCTTCCAAGTGACAGTGACTCTCCCCCCACATCCATACTCCTCACCTCCCACCCCTTCCAAGTGACAGTGACACTCCCCCCACATCCATACTCCTCACCTCCCACCCCTTCCAAGTGACAGGGACACTCCCCCCCCGTCCATACTCCTCACCCCCCCACCCCTGCCAATGGACAGTGACACTCCCCCCACATCCATACTCCTCACCCCCACCCCTTCCAAGTGACAGTAACACTCCCCCCACATCCATACTCCTCACCTCCCACCCCTTCCAAGTGACAGGGACACTCCCCCCATGTCCATACTCCTCACCTCCCACCCCCTCCAAGTGACAGGGACACTCCCCTCACATCCATACTCCTCACCCCCACCCCTTCCAAGTGACAGTGACTCTCCCCCCACATCCATACTCCTCACCTCCCACCCCTTCCAAGTGACAGTGACACTCCCCCCACATCCATACTCCTCACCTCCCACCCCCTTCCAAGTGACAGGGACCCTCCCCCCCGTCCATACTCCTCACCCCCCACCCCTGCCAATGGACAGTGACACTCCCCCCACATCCATACTCTTCACCCTCACCCCTTCCATGTGACAGTGACACTCCCCCCACATCCATACTCCTCACCTCCCACCCCTTCCAAGTGACAGGGACACTCCCCCCCACATCCATACTCCTCAGCCCCACCCCTTCCAAGTGACAGTGACTCTCCCCCCCACATCCATACTCCTCACCTCCCACCCCTTCCAAGTGACAGTGACACTCCCCCCCACATCCATACTGCTCACCTCCCACCCCTTCCAAGTGACAGGGACACTCCCCCCCGTCCATACTCCTCACCCCCCACCCCTGCCAATGGACAGTGACACTCCCCCCACATCCATACTCCTCACCCCCACCCCTTCCAAGTGACAGTAACACTCCCCCCCACATCCATACTCCTCACCCCCAGCCCTTCCAAGTGAAAGTGACTCTCCCTTCACATCCATACTCCTCACCTGCCACCCCTTCCAAGTGACAGTGACACTCCCCCCCGTCCATACTCCTCACCCCCACCCCTTCCATGTGACAGTGACACTCCCCCCACATCCATACTCTTCACCCTCACCCCTTCCATGTGACAGTGACACTCCCACCACATCCATACTCCTCACCTCCCACCCCTTCCAAGTGACAGGGACACTCCCCCCACATCCCTACTCCTCACCCCCACCCCTTCCAAGTGACAGTGACTCTCCCCCCACATCCATACTCCTCACCTCCCACCCCTTCCAAGTGACAGTGACACTCCCCCCACATCCATACTCCTCACCTCCCACCCCTTCCAAGTGACAGGGACACTCCCCCCCGTCCATACTCCTCACCCCCCACCCCTGCCAATGGACAGTGACACTCCCCCCCACATCCATACTCCTCACCCCCACCCCTTCCAAGTGACAGTAACACTCCCCCCACATCCATACTCCTCACCTCCCACCCCTTCCAAGTGACAGGGACACTCCCCCCATGTCCATACTCCTCACCTCCCACCCCCTCCAAGTGACAGGGACACTCCCCTCACATCCATACTCCTCACCCCCCACCCCTTCCAAGTGACAGTGACTCTCCCCCCACATCCATACTCCTCACCTCCCACCCCTTCCAAGTGACAGTGACACTCCCCCCACATCCATACTCCTCACCTCCCACCCCTTCCAAGTGACAGGGACACTCCCCCCCGTCCATACTCCTCACCCCCCACCCCTGCCAATGGACAGTGACACTCCCCCCACATCCATACTCCTCACCCCCACCTCTTCCAAGTGACAGTGACACTCCCCCCACATCCATACTCCTCACCCCCACCTCTTCCAAGTGACAGTGACACTCCCCCCACGTCCATACTCCTCACCCCCACCCCTTCCAAGTGACAGGGACACTCCCCCCATGTCCATACTCCTTACCTCCCACCCCTTCCAAGTGACAGGGACACTCGCCCCCCCGTCCATACTCCTCACCCCCCACCCCTGCCAATGGACAGTGATGGCCTTCCTCCCCCAAGTCACAGCGATGACCTCCCCAATGGAAAAAAATAAAAAGGTCTGGGCCAAATCCCACCCCCGAAAGATAAAGAAATTCATATCCCGGCTCCCTCCGTCCACTCCCCACTCCCTTGTACCTTGACAAATGGCGCCGTCCAGGCTGGGTGCGATGCTGCACCCGTCCCCAACGTGGGATCCGTTTTAAGGGATGGGGGGATGTGGGAGGGGCTGTTTTTAGATATTGGGAAACCTAAGGCATTGTTGTAGGACGCTCGTGTCTGGCAGGGCCCGGTCCCTAGAGGTGGAGGGTGCCCCAATCTTTCTTTGAGGCTGTACGGGAGCTGGGGGTTTCAGGAGATTGCTCCTTTGCTTTAAAGTCCCAGCTGAGGGCAGTTTAAAAGCAGCCTTTGTAAGCTGTGCCTGGGAAGGTGGCTGAAGTATATTTTATCCCAGAGAGGATTTCATTTAGTGCTGCAGGCATTTGTATTGCTCTGGCTGGATGCCTTGTATGGGGGCTCCCTAGGAGTTAAATAAATCAATCTGAAGCCATTGCACTTGTTACAGAAAGCAGCGGCCCTGTGAATACTGGGACCACATCTTGCCTATTTAGTGCCAGTTACGTTGCTTGCCTGTGGGTCAGAGGATTGATTTGGACCTTAGTTCTGAAGAAGGGAAGGCCAGGGACCCTGCGGGAGCTGTCGATGCCTTATAAACCCATGCGGTCACTGACGTCAGCCGCCCATAAGCTGTTGGTGTCCCTGAGGTCTTCAGGGTACCCGGCTCGGGCTTTCTCAGCGGTTGGCTTCCCTCTGGGATTCACTGCCAGGGGATATTCTGGGATTGAGGATTATAAAATGTTCCCTAAAAGACGAAAGGCCTCCCTGTCCCAGCAGGATGTGAGCTGATTAGGGTGTGAGGCAAGGGCTTCAGTTTTACCTGTTTTATTTATTTATTATGCATGCTCAGTTTGTAAATTCACTGGGAATGGATATTTTCTGCTATAAGTCATGCAAATAATCAATATTTCTATCATTTATTATCTCTTAGTCTCATCATTCTCTGCCGCTCTTTCTCACATACTTTGTAAAGTTTCCTCACCAATTCCCCTTTCCTTGTTTAAAGTTGCTTCCTTCCCAGTCCTTTTCTGTTCTCTCTCCCGCAGTTAATAACGATGTTTCTCACATTTCTCACTGCCATATTGCTGAGGAGTTGGTGGTGTGATTAATAAATAGAAGCAATAAATAATTCCTGACATGGCACTCGCTTGTCGCCTCATTCATTTTGAGGTGCTGTTGCTTTAAGGCGACCTCCAACAATCAAACCCTCACTCACCCACCTTTACAATCCTGTGATTGAGAAATGTAAGCTCTCACCTGCCCACCTGTCCTGCAACCATAAGATCTCCTGCCTCCGTGCAGCGAGGTCCATCTCGGGTGATGTTATGTCCTCTTCTCCTATCTCGCTGGCTCCAGCTGGCATGAGCACAGCGGCCTCCTCAATGGTCTCCAGGGACAAGATAGAGCTGCCCTCACTGCTCTCGCTGCTGCCCTCACCTGCAGCCGAGAGCTCTGCCTCTCCTCCTTCTCTGACCTCCTCCATCACCAGTGGGAGAGGAAGGTCAGGCTTGGCCTGGCGCACTGGATGCACCTTTCTCGAACGCCGAAAACATGCACACTTGCCTTGGCAAGCACCCATCTTTCTCTAAAGAGAAAAAAGGTAGTCACCTCCCGATATCCGGTCAGTGACAAAGAGCAGCTCCCTCAGTGCTCCTTAGGGCTTCCAGACTCTACTGATGTCATAAAGCCAGAACCTTCCACTCAGCCAGAGACCCTGCCCACACATATGATGTCACAGCATAAGCTCCTCCCTCTTAACCAGAGGCCCTGCCCATATCATAGATATCCATTGCTAGCTCCTCCCACTCAGCAGGTGCCCTGCCCCCACCACCAGGGACCATACTGTGCTGATCCCTGATGTCACAAGGCTGGATTTACCAGTTCCTGCCTGTATCGATATTCATTTTTATTTAGCTTCTTTGAAGGCTGAGCTGTAATAAATGTTCTTAACGTATATGACCGAGACTTGCCTATTTTGACCTGACAGCTTTGTTGTAGTGCAGTTCTGATGCAATTTAATTGAAAAGATACACATTAATTCAGAATAAATGTTTAACTTTTTGCACTGTTAGTGCATCATGCATGGCTCTGTTAATAGAGGAAAAAACTAGATTGTGCTCACATTCTTTCATCACAGTATTGAGCTACACTGTGAGAGCCAGATTCTCAATTATCTGCTAAGTGGGTAAGATAACGCGCTAATTCAGCAGAAACTAACTGGTTAGATTGTCAGGTCAATATTTGGCTAAACCTAGCAGATCACAATTTGAGTTCTAATTTTAGGAGTATGTACCAAAGCAAAAAATACAACCACATACAATCAAAGCAAGAATAACAGTGAACACTACACTATAAGAAGAAGGACATAGGATAACCAAGGATAGAAAAGAATCAAGTATGGGAGTTACACCTGAATAAGAAAGAATCTCGTCTCACATTTTCCTTCGAGCAGGACTGTGACTGTACTTCATATTTAGAAAACAGGCATACAGTGCTCCAGCACATATTCACATCCAGAACAGAACCGTACGTCCAGTGATGCAAAATAAAGTGCAACCGAAAGCTTGAAGTGCAGGAGATGCTTATTCTGGTTCCACATCCCAGGTCACAATTTGACCGGTGAGAGTGTGGCTGGGGTGCCCGGTTAAACTTAGCTGCTTAGTACTGAAAATCTGGCACTAATCTGCTAAGTTCTTTTTAAAATAAGGAAAAATTAAAAGAAAATCCAATGCAGTTTGAATTTAAAAACATTGGGGGTCATTTCCTAAGCATTTCCCCCATAGACACAAAACTGGAAAAAACCTTTAGTAAATGACCCCCATTGCCATGGTCCTCGTTCCTTTCCCTCACCCTCCCAATGTTCAGGACAAAAGAAATTCCCCACTGTCCGCATCCCCTCTCACTCCCAATGGTTGTTTTAAAAACAAATGTGAGTCCTGCAGCCCCCCTTAACCTCCCTCGCTCTCTCCTCCCTGAGAACAGAAAAATGGCTGCTGGAGATCCCTGGGGTGCCCAGGCCTGTCCTCCATCCTTATGTGGACAGGAGCACAACTCTCTCAGCTCAGGAAGAAATAACCCCAAACTAAGAGTGCGCAGGGAAGTCCCCTTATCTTGGCACTTCAGCCCCCTCCTCCTCTTCTTTCAGCCACAGGACAGAAATGGACAGAGCTGGGGGGTGGTATTAGAGGTGGTGAGGGTAGATAAAGGAGGCTGCGTCCCCTCAATCCCTGACCTCTCCAAACTAGAACTTCCCTCTAAGAGGAAGCTTGCTAAGAGGGGCCATGGGCACTGCATCTTCCCACACAGAAACCCCACCTTAGAGGAAATCTTATAAAGCTCATGCAATGTGTCAGCCAAAACGGCGGCTCCCGATTCTTACAGCGCTGCTTCCTGCACAAAGCGGCCCGAGCCACATATCCCCCACAAAGAGAGATTGATTTATTCATGCAGCGGGGATTAGAACCCGCTCTCATATTTTCCCAGTGCTTACGCTGAGATTGTGTAAATAGGTTTCTGCATATCCCGCCCCCTCCTCTTTTTGGATGGGTCTCAGTGCTATAAGTAGCCACGGAGCAGGTGCAGTAGTCAGAGGGACAGAGGAAGCCAGAGGGTTGGTGCTAGGAGAGGGGAGACGGAAGGAAAATAAAATTTTACAAAATAAAATCAAGAAATGTAAAACATCAATCATAATAGTAAAATCATATTCATAAAAAGAATAAACATTTCAAACTAGGTAATGTCTAAAATATCCAAAATTTCCCAAAACACCAATAAAATATTTCAAAACATCTGCTAAATAAAAAAATCCAATAATTAAAAATTGTTCTATTCCTCTTCCCTCCAAAATTAAGTATTTCAAAAGAGCAGAATCATCAGATCACACCTTATAATTAAAACTAGTAAGGATTAAAAATCTTTTGCTCTCCATACCTGTGATCTGCTGATTTCCAGTCACCCTGAAATTGTCGCGGATTGGGGGAGGTAGGGATGCACAAATTTTATCTTCTCTCTCACACACACACGTACAAGATATATATAGATATATACATATATGTGTGTGTGTGTTTTTGAGTGTGCGTGGCTATGAGAGCCTATATGTGACACGTGGGCTCTTAGAGGCACATACTACAGGCTCTCACACAGACACCCACACATGCATAGGCTCTCACACAAACCACACACACAGACAGGCTCTCATTCACACAGACACACACACATGCATAGGCTCTCACACAAACCACACACACAGACAGGCTCTCATTCACACAGACACACACACAGATGCATAGGCTCTCACACAAACCACACACACAGACAGGCTCTCATTCACACAGACACACACACGTGCATAGGCTCTCACACAAACCACACACACAGACAGGCTCTCATTCACACAGACACAAACACATGCATAGGCTCTCACACAAACCACACACACAGACAGGCTCTCATTCACACAGACTTTGGGGAACTGCAGTATCTCTCCTTCTCAAACCACACACACAGACAGGCTCTCATTCACACAGACACACACACATGCATAGGCTCTCACACAACCACACACACACAGACATACACATTAACTCCCATCTTGACCTCCATGGACCTCCTGTTGTCTTTGGATTGAGGTGGGATGAACTCCACCAAGGCCCTGTGGGTCGCCTTTTTTCTTTGCACCATGGTGGGACGAGCTCCACCACAACCTACTGACCTTTATGCTTTGGGGAGGAAGGGAGAGTGGAAGCTATGTGCACACACATGCACATAAACAAGCAGAAGACACATAAACAAGCAGAGGCCTCTCATTTTCAGCCTCCAGCGGGTTCAGCACCAGCAGCCTGCAGCTTCTCTCCTTCCTTGGCCTTTGGTGAGGTGAATGCTGGCAGCCTACAGTATCTCTCCTTCTTCGACGCTGGGGGACTGCAGTGTCTCTCCTTCTTCAGACGCTGGCGGACTGCAGTGTCTCTCCATCTTCAGACGCTGGGGGACTGCAGTGTCTCTCCTTCTTCAGATACTGGGGGACTGCAGTGTCTCTCCCTGGGGACTGCAGTGTCTCTCCTTCTTCAGACGCTGGTGGACTGCAGTGTCTCTCCTTCTTCAGACGTTGGTGGACTGCAGTGTCTCTCCTTCTTCAGACGCTGGCAGACTGCAGTGTCTCTCCTTCTTCAGACGCTGGGGGACTGCAGTGTCTCTCCTTCTTCAGATACTGGGGGACTGCAGTGTCTCTCCCTGGGGACTGCAGTGTCTCTCCTTCTTCAGACGATGGCGGACTGCACTATCTCTCCTTCTTCAGACCTGGGGGACTGCAGTGTCTCTCCTTCTTCAGACGCTGGCGGACTGCAGTGTCTCTCCTTCTTCAGATGCTGGTGGACTGCAGTGTCTCTCCTTCTTCAGACGTTGGCCAACTGCAGTGTCTCTCCTTCTTCAGATGTTGGCGGTCTGCAGTGTCTCTCCTTCAGACGCTGGGGGACTGCAGTGTCTCTCCTTCTTCAGACGCTGGCGGACTGCAGTGTCTCTCCTTCTTTGGCTGCTGGCAGGTTGAGCACCGGTAGCCGCACCTCTCTACTTTGGCTGCCAGCTGGTTTGGTTCCTTCGGCAGCCCCATGGCCGCTCTTCCTCCCGCTGGCCCACTGACTCTCCCCCCCTCCCCTGGATGTGCCGCCCGTACAAATACACGGTATGCACATCTGGTCGCACCGGGCCTGCTCCCACTCTGGAGGGCCTGGATTGGACGCCTGATCCTATTTTGTACAGCCGTTTCAGTATCCTATGTGGTCAGTTTTAGAAAGCCTCTTATCTGTGAGGATGTCTTTTTTTCTGACTCTAGGGTGAGGCCTCCCATCCTCATTGTGCACCTGAAGTTTGAAGAGGTCCTTCATCGTGCACTCCCTGCCAGAGGTTCCTTCTCCTATTAGAGATGTAGATTTATAGAGAGGTAGATGTTGGCTGGAATTCCTTTTGGGGCTCTCAGTTCAGGGGACTGAAGAACCGTGAGCTCCATTCTACTCCCTAGATTGGCAAAACCAATGACAGGAACCTTCTTTAGAGATTTTGATTGGCTGGAAATGTATTGAGTTTTACATTAAGAAGTATTATTGACAATTGCTTTGTGGATTGACCCAATGGGATTTAGAGTTTAGATAAGCCTTGGGCAACTGTGTCTAAAGAACTTTTCCTGTCAAGAGAAGCCCCCAAAATAAAACGTAGGAGAATGATCAAGAACGCAGAAGTCCTCCCAATCTGATCTCCGATGTGTGTCCAAGAATGAGATGGATTCAGATAGGACTGTTTTTTATCTGTGTTTGAGGGGACTCAATAGGATTCCATTTAGGTGCTGGGAGAGCTTTGTGGACTTAGCATCATCATGGGAAGCTTCTCCAGGATGCCAGAAATAAAGGACACTTACTAAATAGAAAAGTCACATCTGTATGCATTAGTCAGAAGTACTTCATTATATGGGTAAATTGGGACTTTTAATATAATTGTTGGCAAAATCAGTAAACTTTATTTTAATACCCAGAGCCCAGTCCTGCCTGATTGTCCCAGCATTTCACCCCTTGGGATGCAGGTACTTACAGCACACGGGGAATAACTCACCACTATCTGGGCCATAAACGAGAGCTTCTCCCCACCCTAGGACAGAGAGTTAGGCAAAGGAGTAAGTGATAGCCCAATGCCTGCCCCAAAGAGAATAAATACGTTTGTGTGCCCTTGGGATGTAAACCTCCCCAGTAAGGGTTACAGGTAGAGTCTACGTAAGAGGCTCCCAGAGGCATCTTAGGAGAGAGTCTGGGGGAGTTTGGAGGACCCCTGAGGTATCTAAGCAAGAAGAGTTGATTCCAGGGATTTTTTCTTTCAAGATCTCTAGAAGCAAACAGAGGGGAGAAGCCCTGAGGTGAGGGTATAAATCTCTGCTGGGGAAGCTCCAAGGGAAAGAGAAAGCAGTTGAAGAAATTGTTTTGACAAAAGGATGCTAGGGGCTGAATTTTATTCTGTACCATCTCAGTCCCAAAGAAGAAATTTGGAGCTTGGAGAACTTGGTCTGTTATGAGTTCCTGGACTATATTTGGTTGTGTTACTCCTGTCCTGTGCTGTTTTGGATCCACAATAGAATTCTGATTTGGGACCAGACTTTAGGTGTGAACCGTGGCCTTTGTTTGAAGTTGGTAAGTCTTCGCCTGGGCCTCCCAGAGAATTCTCTGCTCCTCAACTGGTGATCCCTGGAGGACCGGGACTGTTGCCAGGGTTGCACTAGGGTAGCTCATCCCCTCTGCAGGCCCTGTAGGTGGCCCTGGTGGAAAAGGGGTTACACACCAGGTCAGGCAGCCTCTGTGGGGATAGGCTGACTGCTTGGCTCTTTGAAGGACAGGAGCCGAGTTTGGGAAGCAGTGAGTGGGAGATTAGTGAAGCTTGCACAATGGTTTCAAAAGCTTTGTCATCTAGGAAATGCCTCAGGTTGTTCTGATTTGGAAACTGCTTCAATCTGGGGTTTGATGGTGAGTTGGGGGTCTAGGATAAATCCTAGACTTTTGCATTTGGGTACAGAATGAGAGGGAAGTTCCTACAAGGACTACTTTTGGGAAAGAATGGTCCGATTCTCTCTTCCAATCTCTGTTTTGCTTGGGTTGAAGTAAATTGTATTATTTTGTAAGCAGTTTGTGATTATATTAGGCAGTCGGGTAGATCAGTGATGGTCACATCTAGGTTTGTGCTGAGTGGAACCAGTAGTCATCAGCAGAGAAGTAGTAGGGTTGTGGTGGTCTCAGAAGAGCTTGCTGAGAAGGGCAATATAGATTTGAATAAAATTGGTGAGAGGATGCAGGTTTGTGGAGAGAGTTTGTGGGTCTCTTTCACTGGGGGGTTTGAAAATTGTTAGTGAATGTTTTGGAAGAGGTTTGTTGTGTTTTGTGAAAGGTAACCTTCCAGTTTTTTTGCTTCTGAAAAAGAGATGAGTGAGAAGTAATGTAATCCTTGAACAAACATCTTTGGCGATCTGCTGCAGAAGAGTTATATGTTTTATTGTTTGTGTAGCGGACTTTACGGTTATGCTACCAGTAAGATCTGGGTGAGCCCTTATGTCAGGTAGAAGAGAATAGCTAAGAGTAGAGAGAGGTTCCACTCAAATGCAGCTCCTCCCTTGGAGGAGTCTGGAATGGCTGCCCCCTGAATGTCTATTTAGGAGCTCTCCACAGTGAGCACGAGAGGCAGTCCCTTTAGGTTTTCAAAGAATGCAGAGACCTAGAAGAGTTTTTAGCTTTTGTTGTTTTTCAGGCCCAGTCAGTAAAAGCAGGCTAGCCCAGCCTGTGGGACCTGACCAGGTTGGGAAGGTTTGTCATCCAGTCTGCTCACTCGCTGGTTGGGATATCCCTTCAGATTGTTTTGAGTGTTATTTTCTGTGGTAGGAGACTTGTTGAGACACCTGGGCCTTTCTTGTGCACAGGGATTGGGGAACCCGGAGTCTGGGACTTGCAGGAATAGGGAAGACCTGCCCTCTGTACCCTCAGTGAGGGAGGGGGTGACCAGTGACCTGCTGCAAGGAACAACTCTGGTGTTAAATTCAGTTGTTAAGGGAAAGAATTTTTGTTACAAGATCCAGGAGGAAGGCTTTGGCTTGCCCCTTCCTTCCTGTTAGGAGCAAGAGAACTGTTGGTTTCATGGAGGGTCCTTTCCATCAAAGATCCAGAGAGAGTACTAAAAAGAGTGTGTAAGATGAAGGAGATCCTGAAGATCTGCTAACTGTGAGTAAAGGAGAATAGCATCACTGCGGACATCCATCTGGGGTTCACCACCCTGGGGAGAGAGAAAGAGAGGATTTCCTCTCTGTGCCATGGACTTTGCTCTCTTTATCAGCTTGGAGGGGATTTTGACCATCCCCAAAGACCCCTGCCCATCTGGGAGCTGCACTTCATCGTAAAGCAAGGAGAGTGGATGTTTTCCCTGCCCTGATATAAGTGAGTCCTGCAAAGACAGAGGGAAGCGACAGTAAAGGACCTGAAGAGAGGTTTCTGTGGTGCTGCAGTTTGAGTTTTGTGACATTCACCATCAGTGTTTAACAGTAAAGACTTTTATTTAGGACACTAATGAAGTGGTTCCAGAATCTTTATTTCCTGCACTCACTGCACCCACGTAAAGGATAGAGATCCTCTCCCCGGGAAAACTACGTCCATCAGGGAATGAGTAAAGAAACGCCCCTGTCTCATCGGGACCTGAGAGAACTCCTTCCTTCCCCCAGTCCTGCGAATCCACACTCAGGGAAGTGAGGGAGATCGAAGAGCTAGTCAGGGTCCCTTGCCCCAAAGAGTAGAAATAACTTTATGGCCTCACCTGTGCTGCACTTGCACATCAGGGTGGGGTTACATTTGTGTTTTTTTTAGATCTTTATTACTAAGTTTTCAATAGTAACACAAGAATACACCTGTAACAGAAAATGCATTTTTGTTTGTTTTTATTGATGGTGTTGTTTTATTTAAAGGTTTATGAATGTGAAATTGTTACCCGCTTTGATTGTTGAGAAAGGCAGAATAGTAATGATTTTAAATAAATAAGTAAATAATAAATGATGATGTCAGCATTTTTTTCCAGTTTTGACTCTTATGCCACTTTTATTTTAGTTCTTCCCCATTCTCTTTAGTACTTTTAATGTGGTGTAAACTAAGGGGTTGGGTTAGAGCTTTGATGTTAACAATTCTATGGGGGGAGATCTGTGTTTGGCCAGTTTAAGTTCTGAGGTCCAGTTCTGTACCAAGATGCTCATGGATGGTGGGGAAAGGTGTTCACTATAGTTGTGGATGATGAGTGAGGTGGAGTGTTCCTTTATTGATGAGACTCCAAAAAAAGGACTCTGGAAGGAGTTGAGATGAAGGATGGTAGCTTACATCCTTGCATTGACTATCGTGGGCTAAACGCCATGACTCGCAAGGACCGTTACCCTCTGCCACCCATTAACATACTCTTTGATCGCCTACGAGGAGCCCAGATCTTTACAAAGTTAGATCTCCGAGGGGCATACAATCTGGTATGGATCCAGCCAGAGGATATCTGGAAGACCACTTTCAATACTAGGGACGGTCACTACGAGTACATAGTAGGGATGTGAATCGTTTTTTGACGATTTAAAATATCGTCCGATATATTTTAAATCGTCAAAAATCGTTAGGGCCACGATACAATACCAATTCCCCCGATTTATCGTCAAAAAATCGTAAATCGGGGGAAGGGGAGGGCAGGAAAACCGGCACACTAAAACCCCATAAAACCCACCCCCGACCCTTTAAATTAAATCCCCACCCTCCCGAACCCCCCCCCCCCCAAATGCCTTAAATTACCTGGGGGTCCAGCGGCACACTAAAACACCCTAAAACCCACCCCGACCCTTTAAATTAAATCCCCCACCCCAAATGCTTTAAATTACCTGGGGGTCCGTAGCGGCAGTCCGTAGCTTAAATTACCCCCGGGTCCGTAGCTAAATCGGGGGAAGGGGGAGAGCAGGAAATCCGGCACAGTAAATCGTGGTGTCTTCAGCCGGCGCCATTTTGCAAAATGGCCGCCGCAAAATGGCGGCGGCCATAGACCAATACGATTCGACGCAGGAGGTCGTTCCGGACCCCCGCTGGACTTTTGGCAAGTCTTGTGGGGGTCAGGAGGCCCCCCCAAGCTGGCCAAAAGTTCCTGGGGGTCCAGCGGGGCCCCTGGAGCGATCTCCTGCCGCGAATCGTTTCTGTACGGAAATGGCGCCGGCAGGAGATCGACTGCAGGAGGTCGTTCAGCGAGGGTTCCGGACCGCCGCTGAACGACCTCCTGCAGTCGATCTCCTGCCGGCGCCATTTTCCATACGGAAACGATTCGCGGCAGGAGATCGCTCCAGGGGCCCCGCTGGACCCCCAGGAACTTTTGGCCAGCTTGGGGGGGCCTCCTGACCCCCACAAGACTTGCCAAAAGTCCAGCGGGGGTCCGGAACAACCTCCTGCGTCGAATCGTATTGGTCTATGGCCGCCGCCATTTTGCGGCGGCCATTTTGCAAAATGGCGCCGGCTGAAGACACCATGATTTACTGTGCCGGATTTCCTGCTCTCCCCCTTTCCCCGATTTAGCTACGGACCCGGGGGTAATTTAAGCTACGGACCGCCGCTACGGACCCCCAGGTAATTTAAGGCATTTGGGGTGGGGGATTTAATTTAAAGGGTCGGGGTGGGTATTAGTGTGCCGGGGGTGGGTTTTAGGGGGTTTTAGTGTGCCGCTGGACCCCCAGGTAATTTAGGGCATTTGGGGGGGGTTCGGGAGGGTGGGGGATTTAATTTAAAGGGTCGGGGGTGGGTTTTAGGGGGTTTTAGTGTGGTGTTCACGATTTTAACGATTTTTCACGATAATCTAAACACCCAAACGGCGACGATACGATTCCCTCCCCCTCCCAGCCGAAATCGATCTTTAAGGCGATCGAGGACACGATTCACATCTCTAGTACATAGTAATGCCTATCGTACTTTGTAACACCCCTGCGGTCTTTCAGTATTTAATGAATGAGATCTTCGAGGATCTACTATATTCATTTGTCATGGTATATCTAGACGATATACTGATCTTTTCCAAAGTCCTGAAGTCCCACTGCTCACATATTTAAACAGTCCTCCAACGCCTCAGAGACAATCGACTCTACGCAAAATTAGAGAAGTGTATCTTCGAACAGACTCGTCTTCCATTTCTGGGCTACATTATCTCCAATTGTGGTTTCACCATGTACCCTGGAAACTCCAAGGGATTCGAGATTGGCCCCAGCCAGTAGGCGTCCGTGCCTTACAAAGATTCCTTGGATTTACAAATTATTACAGGAACCTCATCGCTAAATACTCCACGCTAGCTGCTCCACTCACGGCCATGACTGGGAAAGGTAGTAACCTTTACGTTTGGAACCCCAAGGCACAATCTGCATTCTATGCCTTGAAAGAGGCCTTCTGCATTGGACCTGTCTACGTTACCCAGATCCTAACTGCCCCTTTGTCGTCGAAGTTGAATGCCCGGCTTTTTAGCTGACTGTAGAGAGCAATAGAGGTTTGTATCTAGAAAGAACATTGTACTCAGATGAAATTTGAAAATGGTAAAACTTTTAAGCATCTTTATTGACGACACTATTAGCATTTTCTATTTGAGGACTGTGCCACGCCGCATTGACTGAATTCTACTGGGGAGAAATGGGGCGGTTATAGGCTGGTGGAGGAACTTGGTTCATAGATTCACGATGGCAGGAACAGTAACTAATGTGAGTGTGAAGCATAAGTGTAAGTGAGAAGTGGGGGTGCCCTCACCACCAAATACTCTAGAAGCGAATACTGCGGCAGCTCCCCTTTCCATCCCTCCTATAGTAGGGTGGCCAACTTTTCCATGAACCATAACTGGACACCCCACTGAACCTTATGCTACTGTCAGTTGTCGATCTACTCACTGCTTGGCTTTCACGCACCCCCTCAATATACTTTGTTTTATAAAATGTTGTTTCAAATATCCTCATAAGACATCAACCTCAACCTCTCTCATGCAGATTTGTTCTATATCACAACTAAAGCTTAATACACAGCCACCTCCTCTCTTATACACACACACACTCTCAATCACACAGCCTCCTCTGTTATCTGCACATGCACACTCCCAAACGCACAACCTCCTGTCTCATACATACATACAGCCTCATCTCTCATACACACACACTCCCAAACGCACAACCTCCTCTCTTATACTGCCTCCTCTGTCTACACACACACTCCCAAATGCACAACCTCCTCTCTTATACTGCCTCCTCTGTCATACACAGACTCCCAAACGCACAACCTCCTCTCTTATACTGCCTCCTCTGTCATACACACACACTCCCAAACGCACACCTCCTCTCTTATACTGCCTCCTCTGTCATACACACACATTCCCAAACGCACAACCTCCTCTCTTATACTGCCTCTCTGTCATACACACACACTCCCAAACGCACAACCTCCTCTCTTATACACACTGCCCCCTAACATACACACACACTCCCAAACACACATCCTCCTCTCCTATACTGCCTCCTCTGTCATACACACACACTCCCAAACGCACAACCTCTCTTATACTGCCTCCTCTGTCATATACACACATTCCCAAACGCACAACCTCCTCTCTTATACTGCCTCCTCTGTCATACACACACACTCCCAAACGCACAACCTCCTCTCTTATACACACTGCCCCCCCTAACATACACACACACTCCCAAACACACATCCTCCTCTCTCAGACACTGCCTGCCCTATCAAACACACACACTTCCAAGCACACAGCTTCCTCTCATCCAACGCACTCCCAAATGCACAACCTCCTCTCTCAGACACACTGCCTCCCCTATCATACACACACACTGCCAAACACACATTCTCCTCTCTCTGACATAAGTGGTTCTTTCTACCTTTTCTCAAAACCTTCCCAGCATTTCATTTGTGTCCCCTTGTGCCACCTGTCTCTGAAAATGCCCTCCACCCTCCTCTGTGCACTCCTCTCTTGTGATGCCCTCCTGTCTCTAATCCCCTCCCTCCCCATGCTCGTCTTTCTCCCCCTCCTTCCTCCCTCTTTATCTATCTCGTAACCTTCTGTGTCCCCCTGTCTCCTTTGTACCTCTTTTGCTCTTCCTTCCCTTCCCCCATCTATGTCTCCTGCCTTCCCTCATACTCCCGTTATGCATCTCCCTTTCCCTCTGACCTTCCTTCCATACCCCCTCTCTCTGTGTCTTTCCTCCCTTGCTTCCCATGTGTCTACCTTCCTTACCCTCCCCTTTTCTCTGTGTCCCCTCTGTCTCTCCCCCCTCCCCACCCTGTGACTCTGTCTCTCCACCTTCCCCTCCTCTGTGACTGTATCCCTAGCCGGCTCACTGCAGCCCCTCTCTCAGGTCACGGCCCAGCTCGCAGTGAGGGAGGGGGAGGGGCCCAGAGGGCATTGCTGCAGAGATCTGTAGAGCGCTGGGAACTGAGAGCTGCACTATGCCCCACCTCCTCTCTCTATCCCATCCAATGACAACACAGGAACAGAAGCAAGAGGGCGGGGACACAGCACAGCCCTCGGCTCTGTCCTCCCCTATAACCAGGAAGCTGGGGGAAAGAGGATCCTCGTGCAAAAACTGGATTTTCAGTGTCCGGTCAGTACTTCTGACCGGACACTGTACAGCACAGCTGAAAACCTGAATGTCCGGTCCAAAACAGGGCAGTTGCCAACCCTATCTCCTGCCCGTCCCATGCTTTTTTCTTTCCTGGGAATCCCTACCTGCAGCCTCTTTTCCTCCTGCCAGGAGTTGGGTTTATTTTGCTGCTCTGGTTCACAGACAGTCAGGCCGATACAGTACAGTGCGCTCCAGTGCACTGTTAACCCGCGTTTGGACACGCGTTTTCCATGCGCTAGCTTTACCCCTTATTCAGTAAGGGGTAATAGCGTGTCGAAAACGCGCGTCCAACCCCCCGAACCTAATTTATTTTATTTATTTAAAAGCATTTATATACCGTTTTTTAAAAATAAATTGATGTCAAAACGGTTTACAGGGTGAAATAAAACTTAAAAATAATAAAAATAATAAAAAAAATTTTTCCTGATGGGGAAGAAGAGGAAGGCAAGAAATGTGACATGGTCACCAGTGCAGTCTGTATGCACCGGCCCAATGGATCAGCAGTCGTGAGGCATAGAACTGACCCAGGGGAGGAAGGGGTAGGAAGCCTTTCTTTAGCTTCCATAAGCCCAGGAGAAGGACCTAATGTACCACCACAGCCAACTAGGAGCTCACCCTCACAGATGGCTACAGAACTGGTAGGAATGAACTCTCTGGAGGCCAGCCTAGGAATACAGGCTGGAGACCAAGGAGCTGAGAAACCTTTGATTACGGTTTTACCTGTTGAGTCTATTCCAGTTCTTTCAGGTAGCAATGTTGGGGATATTTCCCCAGACAATGTTACACTATCAGATGTGTGGAAAATGATTTCCAAATTAGATAATAATATTACTATAATGAACAAATCATGTCTGCTGTGATAAATGCTAATGTTGAAAAAAATAAATCTGCAAGGGTTAGGATGGTGAATATTGAAAAGGAATTGTGGTGATTTAAAATGTAAAATGCAATTAGTTCATTCATCAGAAAATACTTTCATGCGGGATAGCTTAAACATTCCATAGAGAGTTTAGAGCGAATGGAAAATATTATGCAAGTAAAAAATTTAAGGATAGTAAATTTTCCGATAACTCGTGTTGCTCTCCCCTATAGAATTGTTTAGTGAAATTTCTTACAGAGATATTGATGTACAAAGATGAAGAAGTTCCTAATTTATCTAAAATATATTATCTTACTAAGAAGAAGGAGGGAACTGTTCAGAATCAGGGTCGGGAGGAGTCCTCCAAGTTTTAGGTATTTCTACCTTCTTGGAGGATTCTCTTGATAACTATTTGAGAGTAGGGCCACTCTCTTCATTTCCTTTTATCAGAGCAAGACAAGGGGAATAAATTGTTCAGGAAATTTTTTGCAAATAAGGATCTCTCCTTTGGCGGACAAAAAATCCAGATTTTTTCCGGGCGTAGCTAGACCCCCCACCACCCAAGCCAGTGAGAAGGGCTTTTTTGGCATTAAAACTATCGTGTTTCTGGGCTTTGGGGGGAACATTCTTTTGAAATTTCCCTGTATATGTTATGTGGAACTATAGGGGGAAAAAATTTGGGTTCACAGATCCGGTTTCATTTGGAAACTTTTCTTATTAGATAAAATTTGAGTCTAATTTGGGATTATTAGAGGTAAATGGGCCTTAAATTAAAGAATAAATCTCCTTCTCTTATTATTTGTTAACTGTAGTCTCGATATACCCTCTTAGAAGAATAGAGGGGCACCTAGATTCAGATTTCCTTACATAAGATTTGGAGGATGTTCTCCCCCAATTATGTTTGGTAACACATAATAAGATATTTTTATATTTGTTTACTGATTGATAATATTGGATATATGTGATACACAATATGTAAATTTCTTTCAAGATTGTATCATTGAAAAACAATAAGAATAAATTGAAAAAAATCAAAATAAAATAGATTTTTTAAAAATATAAATAAAATAATCAATAATCAACCCAAATAGGGGTTTGGGTGTTTTACCTGGACTCTCAGCTAACATTGCACTTCCATGCACGACGTGTGGCACAATTAGCTTTCTGCAAGCTGAAACTGTTCAAACCGCTTAAATATATTTTGGCAGGCAGCTATGTTTAGACCTGCGCTTCAGGCGATGGTTTCAGGACAGCCTGACTATTGTGGCTCCTTATTTGCGGGCCTTCCTAACAGTGCTGCCTGTTTTGCAGTTGATTCAGCTCCGCTGCCGCGTGAATATTTATGGGGCTGCATAAACCTTACACTGGTCGCCCAGTGAAATTTAGATTGAAATTTAATGCAATTACTATAGCACATAAACCGATGATAGTTCTGTGGTGTGGAAAAAGCTTGAATGGTATAAACTGGGCCGTTATTTGCGATCAGCAAATAAAATGAGGGTTCCCGCAAACTGTAACTATTGGGTATAGAAAACAAAGGCCAGAGCTTTTTCATATGCTCCAGTAACAATGTGGATCTCTCTCCCTGATCAACCCAGCACACAAAGGATGTGTAAACCCCCCAGGGTGTGCAAGTCCTGCATGGCTGGGTACACATAAGAATTTGTTACTCTCTGGGGCTGGTAACCATCTCCTGGTCTGCTCTTTCACATGGACTTCCTTCTCCCAAGCCCTGATCCTTTGTAGGGTAGGGGGGAAGGAAAGCTTCCAGGGCCCACTGTGGCAGGGGGGATTTCTATACACAGTCCCTGGGTTCCCCGGGGAGGATGTTTGTCCTTAATGTGGTTGCAGTGAGTGCAAAATAAATACCCTGGAGTCACTTTGGGAGTCTGCAGAATTAATGGCAGCAAATATAAACTGCAACACCACAGAAGTCTCCTCTCACTTCCTCTGTCTGTGCAGGACTCACTTGTATCAGGACAAGGAAAACCTCCAGTCTCTGGATTAATGAAAAATGCAATTCCCAGATGGGCAGGGGCTTTTAGGCTGGCAGAACACAGAAACCCCTTCCAACCAATAAACTGACAGAAGTCTATGGCAGAGAGTAAATTCTCTCTTTCTGTCCCCAGGGTGGTGAAGCACGGGATGGGAGCTCCCATGACTCTGCTGTCCTTTACTCTCACAGGTAGGAGATCATCTGGAGTTTTACAGCCTCTTTACTGCTCTCTCTGGATCCTCGATGGAAATAAAAGTTCTCTTGATTCTGGAAGGAAGGAAAGGGCAGCCAAACTTCCTGCTGGATCTTCCAACCCAAAATGTTCTTTCCCCAAAAAGAGCAGAGTTTTCTGAAATGCATTTAGTCTATCGTTACGTGTAGCGGTAAGACATCCCATATAATACAAGCCTCTCGCTCCTCGATATAATATCAGACAGAGCTGCAATCTCTTGTCTCTTCCACCACGAGGCAATTTCACATTGAGCGCAGTCGCTACCTGAATAATCAAACCAGTTTGGGATACAGCACCTACGTCTTGGGCAATATTCATCAAGCCACATTTTGGGGTCTTTGGACACCGTAAAACCCATAACCTCCCCCGCAAAAGCCAAGACTTCATCCCAGAGCTGCCCTAATTTCAGGCAAGACCACCACATATGGGTAGAAGGTGCCTTGCAATATGTAATGAAAGACTAAATGCATTTCAGAAAATACGGAAAAAGCACAGTCTAATTAGGATACCTCAGGGGAAGAGTGGTTGGGTTTGGGGGAGGGGGCGATCCGGGAAACTACAGACCAGTTACCCTGACTTCAGTGCCAGGAAAAATAGTGGAAAGTGTTCTAAAACATCAAAATCACAGAACATATAGAAAGACATGGTTTAATGGAACAAAACTCAGCATGGCTTTACCCAGGGCAAGTCTTGCCTCACAAATCTGCTTCACTTTTTTGAAGGAGTTAATATACATGTGGATAAAGGTGAACCAGTAGATATAGTATACTTGGATTTTCAGAAGGCGTTTGACAAAGTTCTTCATGAGAGGCTTCTAGGAAAAGTAAAAAGTCATGGGATAGGTGGCGATGTCCTTTCGTGGATTATAAACTGGCTAAAAGGCAGGAAACAGAGAGTAGGATTAAATGGACAATTTTCTCAGTGGAAGGGAGTGGACAGTGGAGTGCCTCAGGGATCTGTAATGGGACCCTTACTTTTCAATATATTTATAAATGATCTGGAAAGAAATACGACGAGTGAGATAATCAAATTTGCAGATACAAAATTGTTCAGAAGTAGTTAAATCACAAGCAGATTGTGATAAATTGCAGGAAGACCTGAGACTGGAAAATTGGGCATCCAAATGGCAGATGAAATTTATGTGGATAAGTGCAAGGTGATGCATATAGGGAAAAATAACCCATGCTATAGTTACACAATGTTGGGTTCCATATTAGGTGCTAAAACCCAAGAAAGAGATCTAGGTGTCATAGTGGATAACACATTGAAATCGTCGGTTCAGTGTGCTGCGGCAGTCAAAAAAAGCAAACAGAATGTTGGGAATTATTAGAAAGGGAATGGTGAATAAAATGGAAAATGTCATAATGCCTCTGTATCGCTCCATGTGAGACCGCACCTTGAATACTGTGTACAAGTCTGGTCACCACATCTCAAGAAAGATATAATTGCAATGGAGAAGGTATAGAGAAGGGCGACCAAAATGATAAAGGGGATGGAACAGCTCCCCTATGAGGAAAGCCTAAAGAGGTTAGGACTTTTCAGCTTCGAGACGAGACGGCTGAGGGGGGATATGATAGAGGTGATTAAAACATGAGAGGTCTAGAACGAGTAGATGTGACTCGGTTATTTACTCTTTCGGATAGTAGAAAGACTAGGGGGCACTCCATGAAGTTAGCATGGGGCACATTTAAAACTAATCGGAGAAAGTTCTTTTTCACTCAATGCACAATAAAGCTCTGGAATTTGTTGCCAGAGGATGTGGTTAGTGCAGTTAGTGTAGCTGTGTTTTAAAAAGGACTGGATAAGTTCTTGGAGGAGAAATCCATTACCTGCTATTAATTAAGTTGACTTAGAGAATAGCCACTGCTATTACTAGCAACAGTAACATGGGATCTTCTTAGTGTTTGAGTACTTGCCAGGTTCTTATGGCCTGGATTGGCCACTGTTGGAAACAGGATGCTGGGCTTGATGGACCCTTGGTCTGACCCAGTATGGCATTTTCTTATGTTCTTAGGAGCTCTCATCTCCCACCATTTCCTGGTCATTGGTTTAGAGCCCTTTCCATTGAATTCTCCATGCTGTGCACCGTTGCCATGGTGACCGGAGCATCCGCAGTGACAGCAGAAGCAGTGGCCTCCTGTCTCTCCCCCACTCCCTACCCAGTGTTAGGAGGCCGCCCCCTCCCCATGTGCTGCCAGGTCCTGAGTGTTGTGTTTTGTACTACACAGCACTGTGGTGTCCCACGCAGCACAAAATGTGACACCACCCCTCGGGCAGCAGAGAGGGAGGAAGCAGTCTGAGGGGCCATGGCCGTCCTCCTATAGTTACGCCAAGAAGGAGGATGAATGACAGGATGGAGAGGGGAAAAGAGGGAGGGATTGGGGGCGAAGGGAATGAGGAGATGGGGACAAAGTGAGTGACAAGGAGATTGGAGGAGGGGAAGAATGAGTGTGGATGTAAGAATGGCTGAGGGGTGTGAGGGAATCAGGATGAGTGGAAGGAGAGAGGAATGAGGGGATTAGAGGGGCAGTGGAGAGTGAACGAGGGGAGTGAAGGGGGGAGCAAGTGAAACAAGGAATTTGTGCATGGAGGAGGAGTGTGAGTGGATTGTACCTCCCTCTCCTGGCCCTGATTCCCCTCTTTCTCTCTCCCATCCCTGATCTCCCTCCCCTCATTCCCTTTCTTCCCTCTTCTCCTCATGATTTTCCCCATTGTCCCCTCCTTCTGTGCCTCTGCCCCCCTTCTGTCCCCTCCATCTACCCCCTCCTGCCTGAGCTCCTTTCTTCATTTGTCTCCTCTGAGATCCCATCCCCCAGATCCCTTCCCCTTCCTCTTCCCCTATATTCTCTCCCCAATCTCCCTTCCCAGCACCAACCACTAAGATCTCTCCCCCTGCCTCCCCCCACCCAAGAAAATAGAGGGAAAGAAATTAACTGGATACAGAAATGTTAGAAAATGACAATTTTTATAAAGCAAAATAAAAATGCACAATATTTAATAGGCACATGTATGCAAACCTTTGGAAATCTGCCACCTAATTGCTGCAGGATTTCAGAAGCTTTCTTGCAGAATTGTCCATCCCTTGTCACAGAATTTGCCCTGGAGCTGCCAGAGAACTTAAGGTTGAGGTAATAAGTGTTTGAAATGGGATCCACACGGCGGGTCTGAGATGGTGGAAGGAAGGCTCCTGCTCGCTCCTGGACTCCTCTGAGTGCATCTACATGGGGAGGAAGTGGAAGGGAAGCAGATTCCAGCACCATCCACTCCCATTCAGGGGCTGCACGGGCCGACATCCTGACTTCTTCTCCAGAGCGGACTTTGGAGACATTGGGAGTGGAAGGAAACTTATCAGTGATTCCAGACTCTGCTCAGCTTCAGCCAGAAATAGCAAGCAATGTTATCTCTTCAGCAAAACATAAAGAGATTGATTTTAAATGAGTTGATCATGCAAAAATGGCCACAGATGTGTATGTGGGCCACACGCAAGCAACACAGATTTTTAAAAAACACTAATTATGCGCTTATGTTCCCATGGGTGTGAGAAAAATAAGGGGGCAGAAAACAGGTGGTGCAGGGCGGACCCAACACTTGTGTAACTCCGTATTTTAAAACCAAAAACCGCAGGGCGCCTATGCTAGATACCTACGTAACTTTACCACTGCTTCTGATAAGAAACAAGTCCGTAGGTCTTGACTTTTAGGGCTTATAGGAGGGGTCCCAGTCAACTTGGCGGTGTGCAGGATGAAGAACCAGAGGGTCTGAAACTCGATAGTAACTGGAGAAAGTGGTGCACTAATTGGAAAACTGGGAATGTGCCTCGCGCTAGCAAGTTTTAAAATCCACTTACATACGAATGTAAACTCTGAGAAAGTCCTATGGAAGTCACAGGCGCACGCTTTGCTCAAGTAACCTCTTAAAATTACGAGCGTGGTTGGTTTATTTTAATACTTATGTGCGCAAGTGAACGCACGATTTAAAATTCCAGCGCATCTTCGCTCGCGGGCACATACACGCATGTATGGGCGCACATGCACTCATTTTGAAATTACCATCCATGTCTGGGGATAAATTGTTTGATCTCCAAATCAAATGAAGAGACAGGTAGTCTGATGTACTGAGCTCCTCATCCCACTATACCTGCCTTAGTGTGTAGCATTAACAGAGTATTGCAGAATGGTTATTGCACTGCCCTAAGCTCATTTTAGAGGAGATTTCAGCATTCGTTGCGTTATCTCTCTACCAGGATCTTGCACTGCCCAAATTGTGCAAGGTGCCACTCATGCTGGTGGTCATCTTTTAGATCCGATTGTTTTTCTGCTGATGAATACTCTAAGGTAAAATCCAAAGATGTTTTTCTTTCTCCCGTGGCTTGATTAGACCTTTTTTTATCTTAGTGACTTCTCTCCTTTCCAAGTGAGGCTGGGTTATTTCTACGACAGCCTTAGGAAAAATCACAGCAATCACAGAGTTAAATGCTTGTGATTTTTGGAACAAATTGGATTCACCTCCTCTCATTCCTGCTCATAGATCTGCAGCTGAGAAGGTTGCTGATTGGAAGGCTAAGTAAGAGGACAAACCTGTGAGTGCCAGAAAGGGTTTGCTATGCTTCAAAGCCGAAGTCTGCTCCCTGGATCTTGGAAAACCTTTGTACCCTAGAATGCGAAGGCCGATGTTCTGAGAGAATCTGAAGGAAGCCTTAAAAGCAGACTCTTAGGCTGGCATGGATTTCCCACTAGAAATCTTATCACTTAGCGATTAAGGCAGCCAAAAAAGAATTTCACATCTACTTATGGTGCTTCTTTAGATTGTCCCAAGGTGAAAGTTTTATTGCACTGTCCTTTTCCTCTTGCTTTGTCAGGGAGCTCTGTGATACAGTTTTTGAATAAAGCAGTAAACATTTGTAAGGCACTAGATGCTGACGTATTTAAGAGTTATGAAGCAATGTATAATGAGGATATTACTTCTTGACAATGCTCTCTTTCTAATGTTGTAAAATCAGTAAAGTTAGGAGCTTTTTGGAAAGTCAGTCACAATGTTTTAAATATTTTGCTAAGACGCATTCTTCAACTTGTGAGCTGCAACCCTGCTCATCTTAGCTCCCTGCAGCATCCAGGAAGGGTTTTACTGATCCAATTAGTTCAATCGTGAATGCATCTATAAAGGAGGGCACTGTGCCTTCATTGATAAAAAGAGTATAAAAATGTCTCATTTATATTCCTGTTCTGAGATAATTATAAGCCAATTGCTAAGACTCCTTTTTTGGGTAAAATTATTGAAAGACGTGTTGCTTCTTAGAGGATCCTGAGTTACTTGACATCATTCAGTTGGATTTTAGGAAGTCCCATGGCACAGAAACAGCTTTGATTGCTGTCCCTGATGATCCTCCTAGAACATTAGATAAGGACTTTGCTGCTGCTCTGGTACATCTGGATTTGCTGCTGGTATTTCACACTGTACATTACTCTATTCTTAATAGTCACTTAGCCAGGCTGGGAGCTGGAGATTTGGCTCGTCAGTGGGTGGGTTCATGTTTTGGGGGGCAGAATGCAGAATGTCTGTGTTGGTGGAGATTCCTCCTTTTCTCAGCAGTTGTCTTCTGGTATTCCTCAGGACTTCATCCTGTCCCCTGTATTATTCAACATTTTTCTATATCCTTTGGGGAAACTAATCCATACATTTGGGATAAAGTGCCAACTTCATGCCACTGATCTTCAGCTCTATGCATGTCTGAAGGTAATTACACTAAGGATCCTCCAGAATAAATGTTGATAAATATTTAGCAAGATTATAGTGATGATACCACTAGAACTGCAGAAATCCCTGGTGAAAGTCTCTAAAGATTCAGGGAATTGTAAATACTGCATCCTGTAAGTCCAAAGACCTGAAGACGCTGTAGCTCAGATATAATCTGTCTTTCCTGCTCTCTTCACAGAGGTGATAGTAGGAAGCATTTCTCATTTGCTGAGACCGACTGTAGTCATTCTGTGTTGTAACTAAAAAGAGCACAGAAAATATTAGTTAGACATGAAATGTCTGCAAATGTAGTGTCCACTCCTTACCGTGAATACCAAATTATTTAAAAAAACCAAATTCTTCATCCTATCACTGAAGCGCCCTGGGCAAGGTACAAAAACATGATGTTAAACCAAATAAAACCATAAAAAATGAAATAATGACACAATACAGCAATATAATAGGTCGAGCAGTAAATATTAAGGAGCAGCCTGGTGGCTCAGTGCTGCACGATGCCAGGCAGGGGACCTGGGCTCAGCTACCAGGCCAGGGCTTTGCTCCCCAGGCTGATCGGGGCTGGGGATATTCATAGTCCCTGGTGGGAGGGAATCTCATTCCTTGGGCAACATTCAAACCTAGTGCTGCGATTTAGGGCCGATGATTACAGGGTTTGAAAAGCAGCTGTGCAGTGAGAGTGCGCTCGGCATTTTGCACCGGCCCCTAGGAGTGCTGACTCCGTAGCTGGATTTAGCTCTGGGTTATGTTCAGCCAGACCCAGGATGCTCCCGACACTGAGCGCACTCACTGGTGATGGTGTTTGAAGCCCATTGCGGGCAAGAGAGAGCAGACTAAAATCTTCCTCTCTACCTTTATTCTGATCCCAATCTTCTCTTTTTGATTTTTTGGTGCATAACATTGATGTGGCCCCTCATTTGGTTTCTGTTTTCATTCACTTTAGACTCCAAAGGGAGCTCTGAGCTGCAGGCAGTGCTGACTTCTTACAGCTGCCTGTACTTGTGGGAATCCATGGTTGTTGCCTGCTACAAATGTCAGTGGTTGAGAGAAGTCCATGCTGCCTTCAGCTCCTTACGGCCTCCACTTTCCCCAACACCTGCAGGTCCTCTCCAATACTCTGCCTCCCTCCGACCAACACATTCCCCATACTTTGTCTCTCTCTCCCTTCCCCAGCTGATCCTCCCAGTCTCTCACCCTCACTTGCCTCTCCCAGCTCTCAGCCCCTACCAGATGGTTCCCCGTTCCCTCAAACTCCTTTCTGTACTGTGCTGCTCTTGGAGTGTGAGCCATGTGCCGGGCAGTGCCTGAAATCCTCTGCTCCTCTCAAAGCCTCACATGAATAGTGCGGGAGGGCAGGATTTGCACTGCTCACACTCCCAGAGCCGCCTGATGCAGGAAGCAGATAGCAATGGCTCCTCCTCCTCCTGCAGGTTTGCCCTGCCCTGCCCTTCTGTCAGACACAGCTGTGCTGGCTCCTCCTGCCCTGTCAGCTCAGGGAACCAGCTGTATACGTTGCTGTGCTCAGGCAAGCTGGGCCTTCAAGGATTTTATGCAGACAAAGGCAAATTCTGGACTTGGGGAGCAGGGGGTGGAGAGTTCTGCATTGCTCAGTTGCAAGGAATTCCCCCAGGATTAGAAGGAGTCTCACCTAGAAACACATCCAGGAGAGAAGGGAGTGAAGTTGTCTCTTCTGAGTTTGCCAGGCCCCTTTGGATTGAGCCTCATTCGAGGGTCCCATACCAATAGTGGTGTTGAGAAGAGTAAAAATCTTGATTTTCCTTTCCTTTTTCCAGTGCACATGGAATCTGGGAAGAAAGAAGACAGTGTAAGTTTAGAGGATTATTCTCCAGTCTCAGATACGGCCTGGACTCAAATTGCCTCTGTTTTCCCCCCTCTGACTCTTCTAGGCCCAGGATCACAGTACCTGCTCCTTCCACAGCTCAGGGTCTCCCATTAAATCCAGGGTCATATTGCTTCTTTCTCCCAAGCTTAGGGTCCTCTGGGACCTAACATCACATTGCCCCCTCTTCCCCAGCCTAGGGTATTCCATGGGAGCAAGAGACCCACTCCCCCTTATTCTCTATGGGGCCGATGTAATAAGGGGCGCTAAGGTCAACGCAGGTTTTTATTCCTGTTTTAGCTTGCATTTTTCTGATGTAAGTTACCTCTGGTGTGTAACAGGGGTTTTAAGTCCTATAAAATGTGCTACACCAAGAATAAAAGGCAACTCTAAGATTAGCACAGGTGCATGCAAATCCCATGTAAAAGAAGGCATTAGGTATTCACAGCAATGCAGGAAGGTGCATTAAAGGGCAGACAGCTTGAAGCCCATTTTCTTAATCCTGGAAATGTAAGTCCTGGGTCAGAGCAGGACTAACAATTAACTCACATTTCTGGTTGCCACATTATATTATTGCTGTGCCCAGTGTGGTAGTGTCTGGCTGCTTCTACCATACTGAACACAGAGAGTAAGGTTGGCCAGCAGAAATGTGAGTTTACTGCACCTGAGACCCAGGGTTAATTTACGAGGCTCTCAGAGAGGGCACCCACAGTTGAATAGTAAACCTGCACTCTGCATCCAACTTTGGTTGCTGGATATGGAAGTGTCCTTCCCACATTAGAGAATGATCTGGTGATGAGAATATTCAGTCTTCAAGCAGAGTGAGTACTGAGTATGGAGGAGTCCTGTGTTATAGCAGAGCAGGTGCCCATAATGTGCAGGTATCCTTTCCTGCATTAGAGAAGGTTTTGGTGATGCTGAGGTCCCGTTATGCCTTAGAGCTGGAGGCTGGGCATTGAGGTGACCTGACCTGCACACGAGGAAGCTCTGGTGATGTGGATCTCCTGCCTTGCAGCAGAAGATGTGCTTGACATGGAGTTGTCCTGTCTTACAGCAGAACAGGTACTTATGATGAGGAAGTCATCCTTTTCTGCTTTAGAGTAGTTGCTGGTGATGGCAGAGTGGCATTTCATGCAGCAGATCAGGGGCTAATATTGACAACAGCCTCCTTTCCTACAGCCAGAAGGATGATAGTGATGGTGAATGTTTTGTTTCCTGTAAAAAAATGGGCACTAGTGCTGGTGAGCGGCCTTTAGTGCAGCAGTGTGAGTGCTCACATTGATGAGGGTGTCCCCTCCTGCCAAAGAGTGGGTGCTAGTGATGAGAAGGGTGCCTTTTCCTGCAGCAGTGGGTGCTAATGATTAGAAAGATTTCCTGTTTGCTAGTTCTGCAGTGAAGCTTGTTCTCCTGAAGAGGAGAGAGTTCTGGATGGCAGTGGAGTTGTTGTTGGATATGGAGGTGTCCTTTTCTGTATTAGAGAAGGTTCTGGTGATTAAATTATCCAGTGCATGGGCAGATCGAGTGCTGAGTATGCAGTGTCCTCTCTTGCAGCAGAACAGGTGCTCATAGTGTAGAAGGTGTTCTTCTCTGCATTAGAGAAGGTTCTGGTGATTAAATTATCCAGTGCATGGGCAGATCGAGTGCTGAGTATGCAGTATCCTCTCTTGCAGCACAACAGGTGTTCATAGTGTAGAAGGTGTTCTTCTCTGCATTAGAGAAGGTTCTGGTGATTAAATTATCCAGTGCATGGGCAGATCGAGTGCTGAGCATGCAGTGTCCTCTCTTGCAGCAGAACAGGTGCTCATAGTGCAGAAGGTGTCCTTCTCTGCCTTAGAGAAGGTTCTGGTGATTAAAATATCCAGTGCATGGGCAGATCGAGTGCTGAGCATGCAGTGTCCTCTCTTGCAGCAGAACAGGTGCTCATAGGGCAGAAGGTGTCCTTCTCTGTAGTAGAGAAGGTTCTGGTGATTAAAATATCCAGTGCATGGGCAGATCGAGTGCTGAGCATGCAGTGTCCTCTCTTGCAGCAGAACAGGTGCTCATAGTGTAGAAGGTGTCCTTCCCTGTATTAGAGAAGGTTCTGGTGATTAAAATATCCAGTGCATGGGCAGATCGAGTGCTGAGCATGCAGTGTCCTCTCTTGCAGCAGAACAGGTGCTTATGGTGCAGAAGGTGTCCTTCTCTGTATTAGAGAAGGTTCTGGTGATTAAAATACCCAGTGCATGGGCAGATCGAGTGCTGAGTATGCAGTGTCCTCTCTTGCAGCAGAGCAGGTGCTCATAGTGTAGAAGGTGTCCTTCTCTGTATTAGAGAAGGTTCTGGTGATTAAAATATCCAGTGCATGGGCAGATCGAGTGCTGAGCATGCAGTGTCCTCTCTTGCAGCAGAACAGGTGCTCATAGTGTAGAATGTGTCCTTTTCTGGTCCTGTGACCAGTAATGTGGTATGCTGGATATAATGTGGATTGCAGTAATGTGGATGCTGGATATAATGTCCAATCGTGCAGTTGTAATCTCCTTGCATCTAATCAGGATTCACATCTTACTCCCAAGAGTTCTTTGACAAGTAGAAAGAGCATCAGGCAGGCAAAGTACAAAACAAGATCTCTATTTTTACGTCTGCATCTTGTGTTTTTGTGGCTCACGGGGCTGGAGAGTCAGGGACTGAATAACTCCTATGAGACCTCTTCAGGAATACCTTGGATAAGGTGAAGGATGAGCAACAGGCAGGCTTAATAGAGGATCCAAGGTCCCATGGAGATGGAAGCGTTCTTTACAGTCTTATGTTCTGCTGCAGCAATGTGGCTGTGAGATCAAAGAAGCAAAGCTGTGGCTCACTGTTGTATAGATTTGCCCTGTTTTTTCTGGAAGAAGCAGAAGGGAGAGATGGGCTGAAGAGGACCCCTAAAGAGCTGCCAGCATGTCCATCACCATCATCATCATCATTATCTTGCATCCCCAACTTTCAATGGTGATCTGAGAAGATTGAAGGAAAATCCACTGCTCTGGCTGATACCTTTACAGTCCTGATGTAGAAGGACAAGGAGGAGGATGATCAGACAGGCTGATGAGAGGAGAGGATTCCTCCTTGTTCTTATATCTCCCAACTTCCAATTATTTGGATGTAAAAGGAGAGGAAAAGCCGATCTTCTGGCTTGGATGTAAAAGGAGAGGAAAAGCCGATCTTCTGGCTTTGATGTCCCCTAACAGCAATGGAATGGCTGGGGGATGGGACGAGGAGCCGATGGTCGGGCTCCCTCCGAGTGGACCTCTTCACCAGTTCCTGGGACACTTAGGAGGAGGATGAGGATGGCAGGTTGAGAAGTGGAAGGCAGGGTCTAAGAGGAGTTGGAAGCAGCACTGGGTGCCGATGGTAAATTCCCCCAGCGATGGAAGGGCTGGGGGTAAGGCAAGGAGGAAGACCCAAGGAAAGCCCTGGTCTTTCCTTCACAGGTCTGCTTCCAACTTCTCTTTCTCCTCCTCCTCTTTCTCCTCCTTCTCCACTTCCTCCTCTTCAATGTCCTCCAGGATCATTGGGTACTCGCTGCATTTGTGTTTCCTCGAGGGCACAGGAGACGGGACAGGCTCTTGCCAGGCTCTCAGAGCCGCAGGTGTTCGATCTGTATTAAAGAGATAAGAGAGAAACAAACAAATATTATTCTGGTAGGAGAGGAGGAGGCCAAACACAGGTAAAGAGGAAGGAAGAGTAACGGGGAAACTTTGCCATGGCACCACTCCAGCTTCACCCACAGTGTTGCCCCTTTTCCTCTCTGAAGGGAGGGTGACATTTTCAATGGCTTATACCTAATTATATTAAGATAAGGCTCCCTGCCTTGGTGCACCCTGGGTGCCCACAGTCAGTGTGACTTATTGTGCACTGCCTTGACTGAATCTCTTTAATAAGGCGCTTGATAAATCATAATAAATAAATTGTCTTCCCTGTGACTTGCCAAACTCACACATTGAGTCCCTGCAAATCCAGGACTATGTGCAAGGCTCAGCGCTACTTAGACAGATAAGTCTGTACTTCTTCAGGTAAGTAGCACTGAATATTGGCCTCAGTATTTATGATGAATCCTTTTGTTGCATATTTTGATGTATATTGGACTGTTAGGATACAAATTCTTTTTAATTGTTTATAGCTGTTTTCTTGTGTGATATATTACAATCTTTGGGGTGATGCATCAAGCCTCATTAGAGCTCTAACATGCGCTATATCGTGTATATCATGCGATATTGTGCAATAGATGCAATATTTAGTATCTCCCAGCCCAGATACCCTCCCCTATTACAATGATCTTCCTTGCATGTGAGGTGCAAATGGGAAGGCAGAGCAGTGATCAATGATGACCCCGTCTCCCCAAAGTGGTAACTAATAAAAAAATAAAGGGTGGGATCGGCCCCAGCCTCTCCTTCCCCTCCCCAAAGCTAAAACTTAAAATGTGGCCCTAGCCCTCCAAATCCCTGCCCCTCACATCCCACCTGTCAGGTGACAGGGACACTCCCCCCACGTCCATACTCCTCACCCCCACCCCTTCCAAGTGACAGGGACACTCCCCCTGCGTCCACACTCCTCACCTCCCACCCCTTCCATGTGACAGTGACTCTCCCCCCACATCCATACTCCTCACCCCCACCCCTTCCATGTGACAGTGACACTCCCCCCACATCCATACTCCTCACCTCCCACCCCTTCCAAGTGACAGTGACTCTCCCCCCACATCCATACTCCTCACCTCCCACCCCTTCCAAGTGACAGTAACACTCCCCCCACATCCATACTCCTCACCTCCCACCCCTTCCATGTGACAGTAACACTCCCCCCACATCCATACTCCTCACCCCCACCCCTTCCATGTGACAGTGACACTCCCCCCACATCCATACTCCTCACCTCCCACCCCTTCCAAGTGACAGTGACTCTCCCCCCACATCCATACTCCTCACCCCCACCCCTTCCAAGTGACAGTGACACTCCCCCCCACATCCATACTCCTCACCCCCCCCCTTCCAAGTGACAGTGACACTCCCCCCACATCCATACTCCTCACCCCCAGCCCTTCCAAGTGACAGTGACTCTCCCCCACATCCATACTCCTCACCTCCCACCCCTTCGAAGTGACAGTGACACTCCCCCACATCCATACTCCTCACCCCCAGCCCTTCCAAGTGACAGTGACTCTCCCCCCACATCCATACTCCTCACCTCCCACCCCTTCCAAGTGACAGTGACACTCTCCCCCGACCATACTCCTCACCCCCACCCCTTCCATGTGACAGTGACACTCCCCCCCCGTCCATACTCCTCACCTCCCACCCCTTCCATGTGACAGTAACACTCCCCCCACATCCATACTCCTCACCTCCCACCCCTTCCAAGTGACAGTGACTCTCCCCCCACAATCCATACTCCTCACCCCCCACCCCTTCCAAGTGACAGTGACACTCCCCCCACATCCATACTCCTCACCCCCCCCTTCCAAGTGACAGTGACACTCCCCCCACATCCATACTCCTCACCTCCCACCCCTTCCAAGTGACAGTGACTCTCCCCCCACATCCATACTCCTCACCCCCACCCCTTCCATGTGACAGTGACTCTCCCCCCACATCCATACTCCTCACCTCCCACCTCTTCCAAGTGACAGGGACACTCCCCCCCCCCCCCGTCCATACTCCTCACCCCCCACCCCTGCCAATGGACAGTGACTCTCCCCCCACGTCCATACTCCTCACCCTCCCCCCCCTTCCAAGTGACAGTGACTCTCCCCCCACTTCCATACTCCTCACCCCCACCCCTTCCAAGTGACATTGACTCTCCCCCCACCTCCATACTCCTCACCCCCACCCCTTCCAAGTGACAGTGACACTCCCCCCACGTCCCTACTCCTCACCTCCCCCCCCTTCCAAGTGACAGGGACACTCCCCCCCCCCCCCCCCCGGTCCATACTCCTCACCCCCCACCCCTTCCAAGTGACAGTGACACTCCCCCCCCCGTCCATACTCCTCACCCCCCACCCGTGCCAATGGACAGTGATGGCCTTCCTCCCCCAAGTCACAGCGATGACCTCCCCAATGGAAAAAAATAAAAAGGTCTGGGCTAAATCCCACCCTCGAAAGATAAAGAAATTCATATCCCGGCTCCCTCTGTCCACTCCCCACTCCCTTGTACATTGACAAACGGCGCCGTCCAGGCTGGGTGCGATGCTGCACCCGTCCCCAACGTGGGATCCGTTTTAAGGGATGGGGGGATGTGGGAGGGGCTGTTTTTAGATATTGGGAAACCTAAGGCATTGTTGTAGGACGCTCCTGTCTGGCAGTGCCCGGTCCCTAGAGTTGGAGGGTGCCCCAATCTTTCTTTGAGGCTGTACGGGAGCTGGGGGTTTCAGGAGATTGCTCCTTTGCTTTAAAGTCCCAGCTAAGGGCAGTTTAAAAGCAGCCTTTGTAAGCTGTGCCTGGGAAGGTGGCTGAAGTATATTTTATCCCAGGGAGGATTTCATTTAGTGCTGCAGGCATTTGTATTGCCCTGGCTGGATGCCTTGTATGGGGGCTCCCTAGGGGTTAAATAAATCAATCTGAAGCCATTGCACTTGTTACAGAAAGCAGCGGCCCTGTGAATACTGGGACCACATCTTGCCTATTTAGTGCCAGTTACGTTGCTTGCCTGTGGGTCAGAGGATTGACTTGGACCTTAGTTCTGAAGAAGGGAAGGCCAGGGACCCTGCGGGAGCTGTCGATGCCTTATAAACCCATGCGGTCACTGACGTCAGCCGCCCATAAGCTGTTGGTGTCCCTGTGGTCTTCAGGGTACCCGGCTCGGGCTTTCTCAGCGGTTGGCTTCCCTCTGGGATTCACTGCCAGGGGATATTCCTGGGATTGAGGATTATAAAATGTTCCCTAAAAGACGAAAGGCCTCCCTGTCCCAGCAGGATGTGAGCTGATTAGGGTGTGAGGCAAGGGCTTCAGTTTTACCTGTTTTATTTATTTATTATGCATGCTCAGTTTGTAAATTCACTGGGAATGGATATTTTCTGCTATAAGTCATGTAAATAATCAATATTTCTATCATTTATTATCTCTTAGTCTCATCATTCTCTGCCACTCTCTCTCACATGCTTTGTAAAGTTTCCTCACCAATTCCCCTTTCCTTGTTTAAAGTTGCTTCCTTTCCCAGTCCTTTTCTGTTCTCTCTCAGCAGTTAATAAAGATGTTTCTCACATTTCTCACTGCCATATTGCTGACGAGTTGGTGGTGTGATTAATAAATAGAAGCAATAAATAATTCCTGACCTGGCACTCGCTTGTCGCCTCATTCATTGTGCAGGTGCTGTTGCTTTAAGGCGACCTCCAACAATCAAACCCTCACTCACGCACCTTTACAGTCCTGTGACTGAGAAATGTAAGCTCTCACCTGCCCACCTGTCCTGCAACCATAAGATCTCCTGCCTCCGTGCAGCGAGGTCCATCTCGGGTGATGTTAGGTCCCCTTCTCCTATCTCGCTGGCTCCAGCTGGCATGAGCACAGCGGCCTCCTCAATGGTCTCCAGGGACAAGATAGAGCTGCCCTCACTGCTCTCGCTGCTACCCTCACCTGCAGCCGAGAGCTCTGCCTCTCCTCCTTCTCTAGCCTCCTCCATCACCAGTGGGAGAGGAAGGTCAGGCTTGGCCTGGCGCACTGGATGCACCTTTCTCGAACGCCGAAAACATGCACACTTGCCTTGGCAAGCACCCATCTTTCTCCTGAGAGAAAAAAGGTAGTCACCTCCCGATATCCGGTCAGTGACAAAGAGCAGCTCCCTCAGTGCTCCTTAGGACTTCCAGACTCTACTGATGTCATAAAGCCAGAACCTTCCACTTAGCCAGAGACCCTGCCCACACATATGATGTCACAGCATAAGCTCCTCCCTCTTAACCAGAGGCCCTGCCGATAACATAGATGTCATCTTGCTAGCTCCTCCCACTCAGCAGGTGCCCTTCCCCCACCACCAGGGACAATACTGTGCTGATCCCTGATGTCACAAGGCTGGATTTACCAGTTCCTGCCTGTATCGATATTAATTTTTATTTAGCTTCTTTGAAGGCTGAGCTGTAATAAATGTTCTTAACGTATATGACCGAGACTTGCCTATTTTGACCTGACAGCTTTGTTTTAGTGCAGTTCTGATGCAATTTAATTGAAAAGATACACATTAATTCAGAATAAATGTTTAGCTTTTTGCACTGTTAGTGCATCATGCATGGCTCTGATAATAGAGGAAAAAACTAAATTGTGCTCACATTCTTTCATCACAGTATTGAGCTACACTGTGAGGGCAAGATTCTCAATTATCTGCTAAGTGGGTAAGATAACGCACTAATTCAGCAGAAACTAACTGGTTAGATTGTCAGGTCAATATTTGGCTAAACCTAGCAGATCACAATTTCAGTTCTAATTTTAGGAGTATGTACCAAAGCAAAAAATGCAACCACATACAATCAAAGCAAGAATAACAGTGAACACTACACTATAAGAAGAAGTCCATAGGATAACCAAGGATAGAAAAGAATCAAGTATGGGAGTTACACCTGAATAAGAAAGAATCACGTCTCACATTTTCCTTCGAGCAGGACTGTGACTGTACTTCATATTTAGAAAACAGGCATACAGTGCTCCAGCACATATTCACATCCAGAACAGAACCGTACGTCCAGTGATGCAAAATAAAGTGCAACCGAAAGCTTGAAGTGCAGGAGATGCTTATTCTGGTTCCACATCCCAGGTCACAATTTGACCGGTGAGAGTGTGGCTGGGGTGCCCGGTTAAACTTAGCTGCTTAGTACTGAAAATCTGGCACTAATCTGCTAAGTTCTTTTTAAAATAAGGAAAAATTAAAAGAAAATGCAATGCAGTTTAAATTTAAAAACATTGGGGGTCATTTACTAAGCATTTTGCCCATAGACACAAAATTGGAAAAAACCTTTAGTAAATGACCCCCATTGCCATGGTCCTCGTTCCTTTCCCTCACCCTCCCAATGTTCAGGACAAAAGAAATTCCCCACTGTCCGCATCCCCTCTCACTCCCAATGGTTGTTTTAAAAACAAATGTGAGCCCTGCAGCCCCCCTTAACCTCCCTCGCTCTCTCCTCCCTCAGAACAGAAAAATGGCTGCTGGAGATCCCTGGGGTGCCCAGGCCTGCCTCCATCCTTATGTGGACAGGAGCACAACTCTCTCAGCTCAGGAAGAAATAACCCCAAACTAAGAGTGCGCAGGGAAGTCCCCTTATCTTGGCACTTGATCCCCCTCCTCCTCTTCTTTCAGCCACAGGACAGAAATGGACAGAGCTGGGGGGTGGTATTAGAGGTGGTGAGGGTAGATAAAGGAGGCTGCGTCCCCTCAATCCCTGACCTCTCCAAACTAGAACTTCCCTCTAAGAGGAAGCTTGCTAAGAGGGGCCATGGGCACTGCATCTTCCCACACAGAAACCCCACCTTAGAGGAAATCTTATAAAGCTCATGCAATGTGTCAGCCAAAACGGCGGCTGCAGATTCTTACAGCGCTGCTTCCTGCACAAAGCGGCCCGAGCCACATATCCCCCACAAAGAGAGATTGATTTATTCATGCAGCGGGGATTAGAACCCGCTCTCCTATTTTCCCAGTGCTCACGCTGAGATTGTGTAAATAGGTTTCTGCATATCCCGCCCCCTCCTCTTTTTGGATGGGTCTCAGTGCTATAAGTAGCCACGGAGCAGGTGCAGTAGTCAGAGGGACGGAGGAAGCCAGAGGGTTGGTGCTAGGAGAGGGGAGACGGAAGGAAAATAAAATTTTACAAAATAAAATCAAGAAATGTAAAACATCAATCATAATAGTAAAATCATATTCATAAAAAGAATAAACATTTCAAACTAGGTAATGTCTAAAATATCCAAAATTTCCCAAAACACCAATAAAATATTTCAAAACATCTGCTAAATAAAAAAATCCAATAATTAAAAATTGTTCTATTCCTCTTCCCTCCAAAATTAAGTATTTCAAAAGAGCAGAATCATCAGATCACACCTTATAATTAAAACTAGTAAGGATTAAAAAATCTTTTGCTCTCCATACCTGTGATCTGCTGATTTCCAGTCACCCTGAAATTGTCGCGGATTGGGGGAGGTAGGGATGCACAAATTTTATCTTCTCTCTCACACACACACGTACAAGATATATATAGATATATACATATATGTGTGTGTGTGTTTCTGAGTGTGCGTGGCTATGAGAGCCTATACGTGACACATGGGCTCTTAGAGGCACATACTACACAGGCTCTCACACAGACACACACACATGCATAGGCTCTCACACAAACCACACACACAGACAGGCTCTCATTCACACAGACACACACACGTGCATAGGCTCTCACACAAACCACACACACAGACAGGCTCTCATTCACACAGACACACACACATGCATAGGCTCTCACACAAACCACACACACAGACAGGCTCTCATTCACACAGACACACACACATGCATAGGCTCTCACACAAACCACACACACAGACAGGCTCTCATTCACACAGACACACACACATGCATAGGCTCTCACACAAACCACACACACAGACAGGCTCTATTCACACAGACACACACACATGCATAGGCTCTCACACAAACCACACACCCAGACAGGCTCTCATTCACACAGACACACACACATGCATAGGCTCTCACACAAACCACACACACACAGACATACACATTAACTCCATCTTGACTCCATGGACCTCCTGTTGTCTTTGGATTGAGGTGGGATGAACTCCACCAAGGCCCTGTGGGTCGCCTTTTTTCTTTGCACCATGGTGGGACGAGCTCCACCACAGCCTACTGACCTTTATGCTTTGGGGAGGAAGGGAGAGTGGAAGCTATGTGCACACACATGCACATAAACAAGCAGAAGACACATAAACAAGCAGAGGCCTCTCATTTTCAGCCTCCAGCGGGTTCAGCACCAGCAGCCTGCAGCTTCTCTCCTTCCTTGGCCTTTGGTGAGGTGAATGCTGGCAGCCTACAGTATCTCTCCTTCTTCAGACACTGGGGGACTGCAGTGTCTCTCGTTCTTCAGACGCTGGGGGACTGCAGTATCTCTCCTTCAGACGCTGGGGGACTGCAGTGTCTCTCCTTCTTCAGACGCTGGGGACTGCAGTGTCTCTCCTTCTTCAGACGCTGGCGGACTGCAGTGTCTCTCTCCTTCTTCAGACTTTGGGGAACTGCAGTATCTCTCCTTCTTCAGACGCTGAGGGACTGCAGTGTCTCTCCTTCTTCAGACACTGGGGGACTGCAGTGTCTCTCCTTCTTCTGACGTTGGCGGACTGCAGTGTCTCTCCTTCTTTAGACGCTGGGGGACTGCAGTGTCTCCTTCTTCAGACGATGGCGGACTGCACTATCTCTCCTTCTTCAGACACTGGGGGACTGCAGTGTCTCTCCTTCTTCAGACGCTGGTGGACTGCAGTGTCTCTCCTTCTTCAGACGCTGGGGGACTGCAGTGTCTCTCCTTCTTCAGACGTTGGCGGACTGCAGTGTCTCTCCTTCTTCAGACGCTGGGGGACTGCAGTGTCTCTCCCTGGGGACTGCAGTGTCTCTCCTTCTTCAGACGCTGGGGGACTGCAGTGTCTCTCCTTCTTCAGACGCTGGCGGACTGCAGTGTCTCTCCTTCTTTGGCTGCTGGCAGGTTGAGCACCGGTAGCCGCACCTCTCTACTTTGGCTGCCGGCTGGTTTGGTTCCTTCGGCAGCCCCATGGCCGCTCTTCCTCCCGCTGGCCCACTGACTCTCCCCCCCTCCCCTGGATGTGCCGCCCGTACAAATACATGGTGTGCACGTCTGGTCGCGCCGTGCCTGCTCCCAATCTGGAGGGCCTGGATTGGACGCCTGATCCTATTTTGTACAGCCGTTTCAGTATCCTATGTGGTCAGTTTTAGAAAGCCTCTTATCTGTGAGGATGTCTTTTTTCCAACTCATTGTGCACCTGAAGTTTGAAGAGGTCCTTCATCGTGCACTCCCTGCCAGAGGTTCCTTCTCCTATTAGAGATGTAGATTTATAGAGAGGTAGATGTTGGCTGGAATTCCTTTTGGGGCTCTCCGTTCAGGGGACTGAAGAACCGTGAGCTCCATTCTACTCCCTAGATTGGCAAAACCAATGACAGGACCTTCTGAGAGAGATTTTGATGGCTGGAAATGTATTGAGTTTTACATTAAGAAAGTATTATGGACAATTGCTTTGTGGAGTGACCCCAAGGGGATTTAGAGTTGAGATAGCCTTGGCACCTGTGTCTAAAGACTTTTCCTGCAAGAGAAGCCCCCAAGAATAAAACTTAGGAGAATGATCAAGACCAGAAGTCCCCAATCTGATCTCCGCTGGGTGTCCAAGAATGAGATGGATTCAGATAGGACTGTTTTTATCTGTGTTTGAGGGGACTCAATAGGATTCCCATTTAGGTGCTGGGAGAGCTTTGTGGACTTAGCATCATCATGGGAAGCTTCTCCAGGATGCCAGAAATAAAGGACACTTACTAAATAGAAAGTCACATCTGTAGCATCAGTCAGAAGTAACTTCATTATTATGGGTAAATTGGACTTTAATATAATTGTTGCAAAATCAGTAAACTTTATTTTAATACCCAGAGCCCAGTCCTGCCTGATTGTCCCAGCATTTCACCCCTTGGGATGCAGGTACTTACAGCACACAGGGAATAACTCACCACTATCTGGGCCATAAACGAGAGCTTCTCCCCACCCTGGGACAGAGAGTTAGGCAAAGGAGTAAGTGATAGCCCAATGCCTGCCCCAAAGAGAATAAATACGTTTGTGAGCCCTTGGGATGTAAACCTCCCCAGTAAGGGTTACAGGTAGAGTCTACGTAAGAGGCTTCCAGAGGCATCTTAGGAGAGAGTCTGGGGGAGTTTGGAGGACCCCTGAGGTATCTAAGGAAGAAGAGTTGATTCCAGGGATTTTTTCTTTCAAGATCTCTAGAAGCAAACAGAGGGGAGAAGCCCTGAGGCGAGGGTATAAATCTCTGCTGGGGAAGCTCCAAGGGAAAGAGAAAGCAGTTGAAGAAATTGTTTTGACAAAAGGGGATGCTTGGGGCTGAATTTTATTCTGTACCATCTCAGTCCCAAAGAAGAAATTTGGAGATTGGAGAACTTGGCCTCTTATGAGTTCCTGGACTATATTTGGTTCTGTTACTCCTGTCCTGTGCTGTTTTGGATCCACAATAGAATTCTGATTTGGGACCAGACTTTAGGTGTGAACCGTGGCCTTTGTTTGAAGTTGGTAAGTCTTCGCCTGGGCCTCCCAGAGAATTCTCTGCTCCTCAACTGGTGATCCCTGGAGGACCGGGACTGTTCCCAGGGTTGCACTAGGGTAGCTCATCCCCTCTGCAGGCCCTGTAGGTGGCCCTGGTGGAAAAGGGGTTACACACCAGGTCAGGCAGCCTCTGTGGGGATAGGCTGACTGCTTGGCTCTTTGAAGGACAGGAGCCGAGTTTGGGAAGCAGTGAGTGGGAGATTAGTGAAGCTTGCACAATGGTTTCAAAAGCTTTGTCATCTAGGAAATGCCTCAGGTTGTTCTGATTTGGAAACTGCTTCAATCTGGGGTTTGATGGTGAGTTGGGGGTCTAGGATAAATCCTAGACTTTGCATTTGGGTACAGAATGAGAGGGAAGTTCCTACAAGGACTACTTTTGGGAAAGAATGGTCCGATTCTCTCTTTCCAATCTCTGTTTTGCTTGGGTTGAAGTAAATTTTATTATTTTGTAAGCAGTTTGTGATTATATTAGGCAGTCGGGTAAATTAGTGATGGTCACATCTAGGTTTGTGCTGAGCGGAACCAGTGGTTGTGCTGAGTGGAACCAGTAGTCATCAGCAGAGAAGTAGTAGGGTTGTGGTGGTCTCAGAAGAGCTTGCTGAGAAGGGCAATATAGATTTGAATAAAATTGGTGAGAGGATGCAGGTTTGTGGAGAGAGTTTGTGGGTCTGAGAGAGCTGCCCCTAGAACAAGCGATTGTGTGTGTTTGGATAGGAGGTGAACCAGGACAGAAATGGCCTGTAACTCAGAGATCACTTAGTTACAATGTTATGGTATATTGTATTGAATGCTGCTGATAGATCCAAGAGTATTAGCAGAGCTGAATGACCAGGATCAAGAAGTCGTCTGAGTACATTGACTAGACTTATCAATTTTGTCTCAGTAATGTGATGGGAAAGGCAGCCAGAATGAAAGGGATCCGAGAATTTGGTGGCAATCAGAAAATTAAGAGTTGCTCTTGCTTAGAAAAGAGAGATTTGGAAATTGGACTGTAGTTATAAGACTTCTTCAAGGTGGGTCTGATTTAATGTTCTTTTAAGACATCTTGGTAATTGTGGCTCTGATAGTGATGCATTGATGATGGTTTGGATGTGGTGAAGTAGTCCAGACCTTTCTTGTTGGATTAACCATGGGCAGAGATCTTCATAGCTGATGGTTGGAGAGGATGGTATCCACATCTTCCTCTTTCACTGGGGTTGAAGATTGTTAGTGAATGTTTTGGAAGAGTTTGCTGTGTTTGTGAAAGGTAACCTTCCAGTTTTTTGCTTCTGAAAAAGAGATGAGTGAGAAGTAATCCTTGAACAAACATCTTTGGCGATCTGCAGCAGAAGAGTTATATGTTTTATTGTTTGTGTAGCGGACTTTACGGTTATGCTACCAGTAAGATCTGGGTGAGCCCTTATGTCAGGTAGAAGAGAACAGCTAAGAGTAGAGAGAGGTTCCATTCAAATGCAGCTCCTCCCTTCGAGGAGTCTGGAATGGCTGCCCCCTGAATGTCTATTTAGGAGCTCTCCACAGTGAGCACGAGAGGCAGTCCCTTTAGGTTTTCAAAGAATGCAGAGAGCTAGAAGAGTTTTTAGCTTTGGTTGTTTTTCAGGCCCAGTCAGTAAAAGCAGGCTAGCCCAGCCTGTGGGTCCTGACCAGGTTGGGAGGGTTTTCCATCCAGTCTGCTCACTCGCTGGTTGGGATATCCCTTCAGATTGTTTTGAGTGTTATTTTCTGTGGTAGGAGACTTGTGAGACACCTGGGCCTTTCTTGGGCACAGGGATTGGGGAACCGAGTGTCTGGGACTTGCAGGAATAGGGAAGACCTGCCCTCTGTACCCTCAGTGAGGGAGGGGGGTGACAGGACCTGCTGCAAGGAACAACTCTGGTGTTAAATTCAGTTGTTTAAGGGAAAGAATTTTTGTTACAAGATCCAGGAGGAAGGCTTTGGCTGCCCCTTCCTTCCTGTTAGGAGCAAGAGAACTGTTGGTTTCATGGAGGGTCCTTTCCATCAAAGATCCAGAGAGAGTACTAAAAAGAGTGTGTAAGATGAAGGAGATCCTGAAGATCTGCTAACTGTGAGTAAAGGAGAATAGCATCACTGCGGACATCCATCTGGGGTTCACCACCCTGGGGAGAGAAAGAGAGGATTTACTCTCTGTGCCATGGACTTTGCTCTCTTTATCAGCTTGGAGGGGATTTTGACCCTCCCAAAATCCCTGCCCATCTGGGAGCTGCACTTCATCGTAAAGCAAGGGAGTGGATGTTTTCCCTGCCCTGATATAAGTGAGTCCTGCAAAGACAGAGGGAAGCGACAGTAAAGGACCTGAAGAGAGGTTTCTGTGGTGCTGCAGTTTGAGTTTTGTGACATTCACCATCAGTGTTTAACAGTAAAGACTTTTATTTAGGACACTAATGAAGTGGTTCCAGAATCTTTATTTCTGCACTCACTGCACCCACGTAAAGGATAGAGATCCTCTCCCAGGGAAACTACGTCCATCAGGGAATGAGTAAAGAAACGCCCCTGTCTCATCGGGACCTGAGAGAACTCCTTCCTTCCCCCAGTCCTGCGAATCCACACTCAGGGAAGTGAGGGAGATCGAAGAGCTAGTCAGGGTCCCTGCCCCAAAGAGTACAAATAACTTTATGGCCTCACCTGTGCTGCACTTGCACATCAGGGTGGGGTTACATTTGTTTTTTTTAGATCTTTATTTACTAAGTTTTCAATAGTAACACAAGAATACACCTGTAACAGAAAATGCATTTTTGTTTGTTTTTATTGATGGTGTTGTTTTATTTAAAGGTTTATGAATGTGAAATTGTTACCCCGCTTTGATTGTTGAGAAAGGCAGAATAGTAATGATTTTAAATAAATAAGTAAATAATAAATGATGATGTCAGCATTTTCTTTTCCAGTTTTGACTCTTATGCCACTTTTATTTTAGTTTCTTCCCCATTCTCTTTAGTACTTTTAATGTGGTGTAAACTAAGGGGTTGGGTTAGAGCTTTGATGTTAACAATTCTATGGGGGGAGATCTTGTGTTTGGCCAGTTTAAGTTCTGAGGTCCAGTTCTGTACCAAGATGCTCATGGATGGTGGGGAAAGGTGTTCACTATAGTTGTGGATGCTGAGGTGGAGTGTTCCTTTATTGATGAGACTCCAAAAAAAGGACTCTGGAAGGAGTTGAGATGAAGGATGGTAGCTTACATCCTTGCATTGACTATCGTGGGCTAAACGCCATGACTCGCAAGGACCGTTACCCTCTGCCACCCATTAACATACTCTTTGATCGCCTACGAGGAGCCCAGATCTTTACAAAGTTAGATCTCCGAGGGGCATACAATCTGGTATGGATCCAGCCAGAGGATATCTGGAAGACCACTTTCAATACTAGGGACGGTCACTACGAGTACATAGTAGGGATGTGAATCGTTTTTTGACGATTTAAAATATCGTCCGATATATTTTAAATCGTCAGAAATCGTTAGGGCCACGATACAATACCAATTCCCCCGATTTATCGTCAAAAAATCGTAAATCGGGGGAAGGGGGAGGGCAGGAAAACCGGCACACTAAAACCCCATAAAACCCACCCCCGACCCTTTAAATTAAATCCCCCCCCCCCCCGAACCCCCCCCCCCCCCAAATGCCTTAAATTACCTGGGGGTCCAGCGGCACACTAAAACACCCTAAAACCCACCCCGACCCTTTAAATTAAATCCCCCACCCCAAATGCTTTAAATTACCTGGGGGTCCGTAGCGGCAGTCCGTAGCTTAAATTACCCCCGGGTCCGTAGCTAAATCGGGGGAAGGGGGAGAGCAGGAAATCCGGCACAGTAAATCGTGGTGTCTTCAGCCGGCGCCATTTTGCAAAATGGCCGCCGCAAAATGGCGGCGGCCATAGACCAATACGATTCGACGCAGGAGGTCGTTCCGGACCCCCGCTGGACTTTTGGCAAGTCTTGTGGGGGTCAGGAGGCCCCCCCAAGCTGGCCAAAAGTTCCTGGGGGTCCAGCGGGGGCCCCTGGAGCGATCTCCTGCCGCGAATCGTTTCTGTACGGAAAATGGCGCCGGCAGGAGATCGACTGCAGGAGGTCGTTCAGCGAGGGTTCCGGACCGCCGCTGAACGACCTCCTGCAGTCGATCTCCTGCCGGCGCCATTTTCCATACGGAAACGATTCGCGGCAGGAGATCGCTCCAGGGGCCCCCGCTGGACCCCCAGGAACTTTTGGCCAGCTTGGGGGGGCCTCCTGACCCCCACAAGACTTGCCAAAAGTCCAGCGGGGGTCCGGAACAACCTCCTGCGTCGAATCGTATTGGTCTATGGCCGCCGCCATTTTGCGGCGGCCATTTTGCAAAATGGCGCCGGCTGAAGACACCATGATTTACTGTGCCGGATTTCCTGCTCTCCCCCTTTCCCCGATTTAGCTACGGACCCGGGGGTAATTTAAGCTACGGACCGCCGCTACGGACCCCCAGGTAATTTAAGGCATTTGGGGTGGGGGATTTAATTTAAAGGGTTGGGGTGGGTATTAGTGTGCCGGGGGTGGGTTTTAGGGGGTTTTAGTGTGCCGCTGGACCCCCAGGTAATTTAAGGCATTTGGGGGGGGTTCGGGAGGGTGGGGGATTTAATTTAAAGGGTCGGGGGTGGGTTTTAGGGGGTTTTAGTGTGTGTTCACGATTTTAACGATTTTTCACGATAATCTAAACACCCAAACGGCGACGATACGATTCCCTCCCCCTCCCAGCCGAAATCGATCTTTAAGGCGATCGAGGACACGATTCACATCTCTAGTACATAGTAATGCCTATCGTACTTTGTAACACCCCTGCGGTCTTTCAGTATTTAATGAATGAGATCTTCGAGGATCTACTATATTCATTTGTCATGGTATATCTAGACGATATACTGATCTTTTCCAAAGTCCTGAAGTCCCACTGCTCACATATTTAAACAGTCCTCCAACGCCTCAGAGACAATCGACTCTACGCAAAATTAGAGAAGTGTATCTTCGAACAGACTCGTCTTCCATTTCTGGGCTACATTATCTCCAATTGTGGTTTCACCATGTACCCTGAGAAACTCCAAGGGATTCGAGATTGGCCCCAGCCAGTAGGCGTCCGTGCCTTACAAAGATTCCTTGGATTTACAAATTATTACAGGAACCTCATCGCTAAATACTCCACGCTAGCTGCTCCACTCACGGCCATGACTGGGAAAGGTAGTAACCTTTACGTTTGGAACCCCAAGGCACAATCTGCATTCTATGCCTTGAAAGAGGCCTTCTGCATTGGACCCTGTCTACGTTACCCAGATCCTAACTGCCCCTTTGTCGTCGAAGTTGAATGCCCGGCTTTTTAGCTGACTGTAGAGAGCAATAGAGGTTTGTATCTAGAAAGAACATTGTACTCAGATGAAATTTGAAAATGGTAAAACTTTTAAGCATCTTTATTGACGACACTATTAGCATTTTCTATTTGAGGACTGTGCCACGCCGCATTGACTGAATTCTACTGGGGAGAAATGGGGCGGTTATAGGCTGGTGGAGGAACTTGGTTCATAGATTCACGATGGCAGGAACAGTAACTAATGTGAGTGTGAAGCATAAGTGTAAGTGAGAAGTGGGGGTGCCCTCACCACCAAATACTCTAGAAGCGAATACTGCGGCAGCTCCCCTTTCCATCCCTCCTATATGTAGGGTGGCCAACTTTTCCATGAACCATAACTGGACACCCCACTGAACCTTATGCTACTGTCAGTTGTCGATCTACTCACTGCTTGGCTTTCACGCACCCCCTCAATATACTTTGTTTTATAAAATGTTGTTTCAAATATCCTCATAAGACATCAACCTCAACCTCTCTCATGCAGATTTGTTCTATATCACAACTAAAGCTTAATACACAGCCACCTCCTCTCTTATACACACACACACTCTCAATCACACAGCCTCCTCTGTTATCTGCACATGCACACTCCCAAACGCACAACCTCCTGTCTCATACATACATACAGCCTCATCTCTCATACACACACACTCCCAAACGCACAACCTCCTCTCTTATACTGCCTCCTCTGTCATACACACACACTCCCAAATGCACAACCTCCTCTCTTATACTGCCTCCTCTGTCATACACAGACTCCCAAACGCACAACCTCCTCTCTTATACTGCCTCCTCTGTCATACACACACACTCCCAAACGCACAACCTCCTCTCTTATACTGCCTCCTCTGTCATACACACACATTCCCAAACGCACAACCTCCTCTCTTATACTGCCTCCTCTGTCATACACACACACTCCCAAACGCACAACCTCCTCTCTTATACACACTGCCTCCCCTAACATACACACACACTCCCAAACACACATCCTCCTCTCCTATACTGCCTCCTCTGTCATACACACACACACTCCCAAACGCACAACCTCCTCTCTTATACTGCCTCCTCTGTCATATACACACATTCCCAAACGCACAACCTCCTCTCTTATACTGCCTCCTCTGTCATACACACACACTCCCAAACGCACAACCTCCTCTCTTATACACACTGCCCCCCCTAACATACACACACACTCCCAAACACACATCCTCCTCTCTCAGACACACTGCCTGCCCTATCAAACACACACACTTCCAAGCACACAGCTTCCTCTCATCCACACGCACTCCCAAATGCACAACCTCCTCTCTCAGACACACTGCCTCCCCTATCATACACACACACTGCCAAACACACATTCTCCTCTCTCTGACATAAGTGGTTCTTTCTACCTTTTCTCAAAACCTTCCCAGCATTTCATTTGTGTCCCCTTGTGCCACCTGTCTCTGAAAATGCCCTCCACCCTCCTCTGTGCACTCCTCTCTTGTGATGCCCTCCTGTCTCTAATCCCCTCCCTCCCCATGCTCGTCTTTCTCCCCCTCCTTCCTCCCTCTTTATCTATCTCGTAACCTTCTGTGTCCCCCTGTCTCCTTTGTACCTCTTTTGCTCTTCCTTCCCTTCCCCCATCTATGTCTCCTGCCTTCCCTCATACTCCCGTTATGCATCTCCCTTTCCCTCTGACCTTCCTTCCATACCCCCTCTCTCTGTGTCTTTCCTCCCTTGCTTCCCATGTGTCTACCTTCCTTACCCTCCCCTTTTCTCTGTGTCCCCTCTGTCTCTCCCCCTTCCCCACCCTGTGACTCTGTCTCTCCACCTTCCCCTCCTCTGTGACTGTATCCCTAGCCGGCTCACTGCAGCCCCTCTCTCAGGTCACGGCCCAGCTCGCAGTGAGGGAGGGGGAGGGGCCCAGAGGGCATTGCTGCAGAGATCTGTAGAGCGCTGGGAACTGAGAGCTGCACTATGCCCCACCTCCTCTCTCTATCCCATCCAATGACAACACAGGAACAGAAGCAAGAGGGCGGGGACACAGCACAGCCCTCGGCTCTGTCCTCCCCTATAACCAGGAAGCTGTGGGAAAGAGGATCCTCGTGCAAAAACTGGATTTTCAGTGTCCGGTCAGTACTTCTGACCGGACACTGTACAGCACAGCTGAAAACCTGAATGTCCGGTCCAAAACAGGGCAGTTGCCAACCCTATCTCCTGCCCGTCCCATGCTTTTTTCTTTCCTGGGAATCCCTACCTGCAGCCCCTTTTCCTCCTGCCAGGAGTTGGGTTTATTTTGCTGCTCTGGTTCACAGACAGTCAGGCCGATACAGTACAGTGCGCTCCAGTGCACTGTTAACCCGCGTTTGGACACGCGTTTTCCACGCGCTAGCTTTACCCCTTATTCAGTAAGGGGTAATAGCGTGTCGAAAACGCGCGTCCAACCCCCCCGAACCTAATTTATTTTATTTATTTAAAAGCATTTATATACCGTTTTTTAAAAATAAATTGATGTCAAAACGGTTTACAGGGTGAAATAAAACTTAAAAATAATAAAAATAATAAAAAAAATTTTTCCTGATGGGGAAGAAGAGGAAGGCAAGAAATGTGACATGGTCACCAGTGCAGTCTGTATGCACCGGCCCAATGGATCAGCAGTCGTGAGGCATAGAACTGACCCAGGGGAGGAAGGGGTAGGAAGCCTTTCTTTAGCTTCCATAAGCCCAGGAGAAGGACCTAATGTACCACCACAGCCAACTAGGAGCTCACCCTCACAGATGGCTACAGAACTGGTAGGAATGAACTCTCTGGAGGCCAGCCTAGGAATACAGGCTGGAGACCAAGGAGCTGAGAAACCTTTGATTACGGTTTTACCTGTTGAGTCTATTCCAGTTCTTTCAGGTAGCAATGTTGGGGATATTTCCCCAGACAATGTTACACTATCAGATGTGTGGAAAATGATTTCCAAATTAGATAATAATATTACTATAATGAACAAATCACTGTCTGCTGTGATAAGTGCTAATGTTGAAAAAATAAATCTGCAAGGGTTTAGGATGGTGAATATTGAAAAGGAATTGTGTGATTTAAAATGTAAAATGCAATTAGTTCATTCATCAGAAAATACTTTCATGCGGGATAGCTTAAACATTCATAGAGAGTTAGAGCGAATGGAAAATATAATGCGAGTAAAAAATTTAAGGATAGTAAATTTTCCGATAACTCGTTTGCTCTCCCCTATAGAATTGTTTAGGAAATTTCTTAAAGAGATATTGATGTACAAAGATGAAGAAGTTCCTAATTTATCTAAAATATATTATCTTACTAAGAAGAAGGAGGGAACTGTTCAGAATCAGGGTCAGGAGAGTCCTCCAAGTTTAGGTATTTCTACCTTCTTGGAGGATTCTCTTGATACTATTGAGAGTAGGGCCACTCTCTTCATTTCCTTTTTATCAGAGCAAGACAAGGATAAATTGTTCAGGAAATTTTTTGCAAATAAGGATCTCTCCTTTTGCGGATAAAAAATCCAGATTTTTCCGGGCGTAGCTAGACCCACCCAAGCCAGGAGAAGGGCTTTTTTGGCATTAAAACATCGTGTTCTGGCTTTGGGGGGAACATTCTTTTGAAATTTCCCTGTATATGTTATGTGAACTATAGGGGGAAAAAATTTGGGTTCACAGATCCGGTTCATTTGGAAACTTTCTTATTAGAAAAATTTGAGTCTAATTTGGGATTATTAGAGGTAAATGGTCCTTAAATTAAAGAATAAATCTCCTTCTCTTATTATTTGTTAACTGTAGTCTCGATATACCCTCTTAAAGAATAGAGGGGCACCTAGATTTCAGATTTCCTTTACATAAGATTTAGAGGATGTTCTCCCCCAATTATGTTTGGTATCACATAATAAGATATTTTTATATTTGTTTACTGATTGATAATATTGGATATATGTGATACACAATATGTAAATTTCTTTCAAGATTGTATCATTGAAAAACAATAAAGAATAAATTGAAAAATAATCAAAATAAAATAGATTTTTAAAAATATACATAAAATAATCAATAATCAACCCAAATAGGGGTTTGGGTGTTTTACTGGACTCTCAGCTAACGTTGCACTTCCATGCACGACGTGTGGCACAATTAGCTTTCTGCAAGCTGAAACTGTTCAAACCGCTTAAATATATTTTGCAGGCAGCTATGTTTAGACCTGCGCTTCAGGCGATGGTTTCAGGACAGCCTGACTATTGTGGCTCCTTATTTGCGGGCCTTCCTAACAGTGCTGCCTGTTTTGCAGTTGATTCAGCTCCGCTGCCGCGTGAATATTTATGGGGCTGCATAAACCTTACACTGGTCGCCAGTGAAATTTAGATTGAAATTTAATGCAATTACTATAGCACATAAACCGATGATAGTTCTGTGGTGTGGAAAAAGCTTGAATGGTATAAACTGGGCCGTTATTTGCGATCAGCAAATAAAATGAGGGTTCCCGCAAACTGTAACTATTGGGTATAGAAAACAAAGGCCAGAGCTTTTTCATATGCTCCAGTAACAATGTGGATCTCTCTCCCTGATCAACCCAGCACACAAAGGATGTGTAACCCCCCACCCGGGTGTGCAAGTCCTGCATGGCTGGGTACACATAAGAATGTGTTACTCTCTGGGGCTGGAACCTCTCCTGGTCTGCTCTTTCACATGGACTCCTTCTCCCAAGCCCTGATCCTTTGTAGGTAGGGGGGAAGGAAAGCTTCCAGGGCCCACTGTGGCAGGGGGGATTTCTATACACAGTCCCTGGGTTCCCCCGGGGAGGATGTTTGTCCTTAATGTGGTTGCAGTGAGTGCAAAATAAATACCCTGGAGTCCCTTTGGGAGTCTGCAGAATTAATGGCACAAATATAAACTGCAACACCACAGAAGTCTCCTCTCACTTCCTCTGTCTGTGCAGGACTCACTTGTATCAGGACAAGGAAAACCTCCAGTCTCTTGGATTAATGAAAAGTGCAATTCCCAGATGGGCAGGGTCTTTTAGGCTGGGCAGAACCCCTTCCAAACCAATAAACTGGCAGAAGTCTATGGCAGAGAGTAAATTCTCTCTTTCCGTCCCCAGGGTGGTGAAGCACGGGATGGGAGCTCCCAATGACTCTGCTTTCCTTTACTCACAGGTAGGAGATCTTCTGGAGTTTTACAGCCTCTTTACTGCTCTCTCTGGATCCTCGATGGAAATAAAAGTTCTCTTGATTCTAGAAGGAAGGAAAGGCAGCCAAACTTCCTGCTGGATCTTCCAACCCAAAATGTTCTTTCCCCAAAAAGAGCAGAGTTTTCTGAAATGCATTTAGTCTATCGTTACGTGTAGCGGTAAGATGTGCCATATAATACAGCCTCTCGCTCCTCGATATAATATCAGACAGAGCCGCAATCTCTTGTCTCTTCCACCACGAGGCAATTTCACATCGAGCGCAGTCGCTACCTGAATAATCAAACCAGTTTGGGATACAGCACCTACATCTTGGGACAATATTCATCAAGCACATTTTGGGGTCTTTGGACACCATAAAACCCATCACCTCCCCCGCAAAAGCCAAGACTTCATCCCAGAGCTGCCCTAATTTCAGGCAAGACCACCACATATGGTAGAAGGTGCCTTGCAATATGTAATGAAAGACTAAATGCATTTCAGAAAATATGGAAAAGCACAGTCTAATTAGGATACCTCAGGGGAAGAGTGGTTGGGTTTGGGGGAGGGGGCGATCCGGGAAACTACAGACCAGTTACCCTGACTTCAGTGCCAGGAAAAATAGTGGAAAGTGTTCTAAACATCAAAATCACAGAACATATAGAAAGACATGGTTTAATGGAACAAACTCAGCATGGCTTTACCCAGGGCAAGTCTTGCCTCACAAATCTGCTTCACTTTTTTGAAGGAGTTAATATACATGTGGATAAAGGTGAACCAGTAGATATAGTATACTTGGATTTTCAGAAGGCGTTTGACAAAGTTCTTCATGAGAGGCTTCTAGGAAAAGTAAAAAGTCATGGGATAGGTGGTGATGTCCTTTCGTGGACTGCAAACTGGCTAAAAGGCAGGAAACAGAGAGTAGGATTAAATGGACAATTTTCTCAGTGGAAGGGAGTGGACAGTGGAGTGCCTCAGGGATCTGTAATGGGACCCTTACTTTTCAATATATTTATAAATGATCTGGAAAGAAATACGACGAGTGAGATAATCAAATTTGCAGATACAAAATTGTTCAGAGTAGTTAAATCATAAGCAGATTGTGATAAATTGCAGGAAGACCTGAGACTGGAAAATTGGGCATCCAAATCGCAGATGAAATTTAATGTGGATAAGTGCAAAAGATGCATATAGGGAAAAATAACCCATGCTATAGTTACACAATGTTGGGTTCCATATTAGGTGCTAAAACCCAAGAAAGAGATCTAGGTGTCATAGTGGATAACACATTGAAATCGTCGGTACAGTGTGCTGCGGCAGTCAAAAAAGCAAACAGAATGTTGGGAATTATTAGAAAGGGAATGGTGAATAAAATGGAAAATGTCATAATGCCTCTGTATCGCTCCATGTGAGACCGCACCTTGAATACTGTGTACAATTCTGGTCGCCTCATCTCAAGAAAGATATAATTGTGATGGAGAAGGTATAGAGAAGGGCGACCAAAATGATAAAGGGGATGGAACAGCTCCCCTCTGAGGAAAGCCTAAAGAGGTTAGGACTTTTCAGCTTGGAGACGAGACGGCTGAGGGGGGATATGATAGAGATGTTTAAAATCATGAGAGGTCTAGAACGAGTAGATGTGACTCGGTTATTTACTCTTTCGGATAGTAGAAAGACTAGGGGGCACTCCATGAAGTTAGCATGGGGCACATTTAAAACTAATCGGAGAAAGTTCTTTTTCACTCAATGCACAATAAAGCTCTGGAATTTGTTGCCAGAGGATGTGGTTAGTGCAGTTAGTGTAGCTGTGTTTAAAAAGGACTGGATAAGTTCTTGGAGGAGAAATCCATTACCTGCTATTAATTAAGTTGACTTAGAGAATAGCCACTGCTATTACTAGCAACAGTAACATGGAATAAACTTAGGTTTTGAGTACTTGCCAGGTTCTTATGGCCTGGATTGGCCACTGTTGGAAACAGGATGCTGGGCTTGATGGACCCTTGGTCTGACCCAGTATGGCATTTTCTTATGTTCTTAGGAGCTCTCATCTCCCACCATTTCCTGGTCATTGGTTAGAGCCCTTTCCATTGAATTCTCCATGCTGTGCACCGTTGCCATGGTGACCGGAGCATCCGCAGTGACAGCAGAAGCAGTGGCCTCCTGTCTCTCCCCCACTCCCTACCCAGTGTTAGGAGGCCGCCCCCTCCCCATGTGCTGCCAGGTCCTGAGTGTTGTGTTTTGTACTACACAGCACTGTGGTGTCCCATGCAGCACAAAATGTGACACCACCCTCGGGCAGCAGAGAGGGAGGAAGCAGTCTGAGGGGCCATGGCCGTCCTCCTATAGTTACGCCAAGAAGGAGGATGAATGACAGGATGGAGAGGGGAAAAGAGGGAGGGATTGGGGGCAAGGGAATGAGGAGATGGGGAAAAGTGAGTGACAAGGAGATTGGAGGAGGGGAAAGAATGAGTGTGGATGTAAGAATGGCTGAGGGGTGTGAGGGAATCAGGATGAGTGGAAGGAGAGAGAATGAGGGGATTAGAGGGGCAGTGGAGAGTGAACGAGGGGAGTGAAGGGGGGAGCAAGTGAAACAAGGAATTTGTGCATGGAGGAGGAGTGTGAGTGGATTGTACCTCCCTCTCCTGGCCCTGATTCCCCTCTTTCTCCTCCCCATCCCTGATCTCCCTCCCCTCATTCCCTTTCTTCCTCTTCTCCTCATGATTTTCCCCATTGTCCCCTCCTTCTGTGCCTCTGCCCCCCTTCTGTCCCCTCCATCTACCCCTCCTGCCTGAGCTCCTTTCTTCATTTGTCTCCTCTGAGATCCCATCCCCCAGATCCCTTCCCCTTCCTCTTCCCCTATATTCTCTTCCCATTCTCCCTTCCCAGCACCAACCACTAAGATCTCTCCCCCTGCCTCCCCCCACCCAAGAAAATAGAGGGAAAGAAATTAACTGGATACAGAAATGTTAGAAAATGACAATTTTTATAAAGCAAAATAAAAATGCACAATATTTAATAGGCACATGTATGCAAACCTTTGGAAATCTGCCACCTAATTGCTGCAGGATTTCAGAAGCTTTCTTGCAGAATTGTCCATCCCTTGTCACAGAATTTGCCCTGGAGCTGCCCAGAGAACTTAAGGTTGAGGTAATAAGTGTTTGAAATGGGATCCACACGGCGGGTCTGAGATGGTGGAAGGAAGGCTCCTGCTCGCTCCTGGACTCCTCTGAGTGCATCTACATGGGGAGGAAGTGGAAGGGAAGCAGATTCCAGCACCATCCACTCCCATTCAGGGGCTGCACGGGCCGACATCCTGACTTCTTCTCCAGAGCGGACTTTGGAGACATTGGGAGTGGAAGGAAACTTATCAGTGATTCCAGACTCTGCTCAGCTTCAGCCAGAAATAGCAAGCAATGTTATATCTTCAGCAAAACATAAAGAGGTTGATTTTAAATGAGTTGATCATGCAAAAATGGCCACAGATGTGTATGTGGGCCGCTCGCGAGCAACACAGATTTTTAAAAAACACTAATTATGCGCTTATGTTCCCATGGGCGTGAGAAAAATAAGGGGGCAGAAAACAGGTGGTGCAGGGCGGACCCAACACTTGTGTAACTCCGTATTTTAAAACCAAAAACTGCAGGGCGCATATGCTAGATACCTACGTAACTTTACCACTGCTCCTGATAAGAAACAAGTCCGTAGGTCTTGACTTTTAGGGCTTACTAGGAAGGGGGGGTCCCAGTCAACTTGGCGGTGTGCAGGATGAAGAACCAGAGGGTCTGAAACTCGATAGTAACTGGAGAAAGTGGTGCACTAATTGGAAAACTGGGAATGTGCCTCGCGCTAGCAAGTTTTAAAATCCGCTTACATACGAATGTAAACTCTGAGAAAGTCCTATGGAAGTCACAGGCGCACGCTTTGCTCGAGTAACCTCTTAAAATTACGAGCGTGGTTGGTTTATTTTAATACTTATGTGCGCAAGTGAACGCACGATTTAAAATTCCAGCGCATCTTCGCTCGCGGGCACATACACGCATGTATGGGCGCACATGCACTCATTTTGAAATTACCATCCATGTCTGGGGATAAATTGTTTGATCTCCAAATCAAATGAAGAGACAGGTAGTCTGATGTACTGAGCTCCTCATCCCACTATACCTGCCTTAGTGTGTAGCATTAACAGAGTATTGCAGAATGGTTATTGGACTGCCCTAAGCTCATTTTAGAGGAGATTTCAGCATTCGTTGCGTTATCTCTCTACCAGGATCTTGCACTGCCCAAATTGTGCAAGGTGCCACTCATGCTGGTGGTCATCTTTTAGATCCGATTGTTTTTCTGCTGATGAATACTCTAAGGTAAAATCCAAAGATGTTTTTCTTTCTCCCGTGGCTTGATTAGACCTTTTTTTATCTTAGTGACTTCTCTCCTTTCCAAGTGAGGCTGGGTTATTTCTACGACAGCCTTAGGAAAAATCACAGCAATCACAGAGTTAAATGCTTGTGATTTTTGGAACAAATTGGATTCACCTCCTCTCATTCCTGCTCATAGATCTGCAGCTGAGAAGGTTGCTGATTGGAAGGCTAAGTAAGAGGACAAACCTGTGAGTGCCAGAAAGGGTTTGCTATGCTTCAAAGCCGAAGTCTGCTCCCTGGATCTTGGAAAACCTTTGTACCCTAGAATGCGAAGGCCGATGTTCTGAGAGAATCTGAAGGAAGCCTTAAAAGCAGACTCTTAGGCTGGCATGGATTTCCCAGTAGAAATCTTATCACTTAGCGATTAAGGCAGCCAAAAAAGAATTTCACATCTACTTATGGTGCTTCTTTAGATTGTCCCAAGGTGAAAGTTTTATTGCACTGTCCTTTTCCTCTTGCTTTGTCAGGGAGCTCTGTGATACAGTTTTTGAATAAAGCAGTAAACATTTGTAAGGCACTACATGCTGACGTATTTAAGAGTTATGAAGCAATGTATAATGAGGATATTACTTCTTGACAATGCTCTCTTTCTAATGTTGTAAAATCAGTAAAGTTAGGAGCTTTTTGGAAAGTCAGTCACAATGTTTTAAATATTTTGCTAAGACGCATTCTTCAACTTGTGAGCTGCAACCCTGCTCATCTTAGCTCCCTGCAGCATCCAGGAAGGGTTTTACTGATCCAATTAGTTCAATCGTGAATGCATCTATAAAGGAGGGCACTGTGCCTTCATTGATAAAAAGAGTATAAAAATGTCTCATTTATATTCCTGTTCTGAGATAATTATAAGCCAATTGCTAAGACTCCTTTTTTGGGTAAAATTATTGAAAGTCGTGTTATTTCTTAGAGGATCTGAGATACTTGACATCATTCAGTTGGATTTTAGGAAGTCCCATGGCACAGAAACAGCTTTGATTGCTGTCCCTGATGATCCTCCTAGAACATTAGATAAGGACTTTGCTGCTGCTCTGGTACATCTGGATTTGCTGCTGGTATTTCACACTGTACATTACTCTATTCTTAATAGTCACTTAGCCAGGCTGGGAGCTGGAGATTCGGCTCGTCAGTGGGTGGGTTCATGTTTTGGGGGGCAGAATGCAGAATGTCTGTGTTGGTGGAGATTCCTCCTTTTCTCAGCAGTTGTCTTCTGGTATTCCTCAGGAGTTCTTCCTGTCCCCTGTATTAGTCAACATTTTTCTATATCCTTTGGGAAAACTAATCCATACATTTGGGATAAAGTACCAACTTCATGCCATTGATCTTCAGCTCTATGCATGTCTGAAGGTAATTACACTAAGGATCCTCCAGAATAAATGTTGATAAATATTTAGCAAGATTATAGTGATGATACCACTAGAACTGCAGAAATCCCTGGTGAAAGTCTCTAAAGATTCAGGGAATTGTAAATACTGCATCCTGTAAGTCCAAAGACCTGAAGACGCTGTGGGTCAGATATAATCTGTCTTTCCTGCTCTCTTCACAGAGGTGATAGTAGGAAGCATTTCTCATTTGCTGAGACCGACTGTAGTCATTCTGTGTTGTAACTAAAAGAGCACAGAAAATATTAGTTAGACATGAAATGTCTGCAAATGTAATGTCCATTCCTTACCATGAATACCAAATTATTTAAAAAAACCAAATTCTTCATCCTATCACTGAAGCGCCCTGGGCAAGGTACAAAAACATGATGTTAAACCAAATAAAACCATAAAAAATGAAATAATGACACAATACAGCAATATAATAGGTCAAGCAGTAAATATTAAGGAGCAGCCTGGTGGCTCAGTGCTGCACGATGCCAGGCAGGGGACCTGGGCTCAGCTACCAGGCCAGGGCTTTGCTCCCCAGGCTGATCGGGGCTGGGGATATTCATAGCCCCTGGTGGCAGGGAATCTCATTCATTGTGCAACATTCAAACCTAGTGCTGCGATTTAGGGCCGATGATTACAGGGTTTGAAAAGCAGCTGTGCAGTGAGAGTGCGCTCGGCATTTTGCACCGGCCCCTAGGAGAGCTGACTCCGTAGCTGGATTTAGCTCTGGGTTATGTTCAGCCAGACCCAGGATGGCCCCGACACTGAGCGCACTCACTGGTGATAGTGTTTGAAGCCCACTGCGGGCAAGAGAGAGCAGACTAAAATCTTCCTCTCTACCTTTATTCTGATCCCAATCTTCTCTTTTTGATTTTTTGGTGCATAACATTGATGTGGCCCCTCATTTGGTTTCTGTTTTCATTTACGTTAGACTCCAAAGGGAGCTCTGAGCTGCAGGCAGTGCTGACTTCTTACAGCTGCCAGTACTTGTGGGAATCCATGGTTGTTGCCTGCTACAAATGTCAGTGGTTGAGAGAAGTCCATGCTGCCTTCAGCTCCTTACGGCCTCCACTTTCCCCAACACCTGCAGGTCCTCTCCAATACTCTTCCTCCCTCCGACCAACACATTCCCCATACTTTGTCTCTCTCTCCCTTCCCCAGCTGATCCTCCCAGTCTCTCACCCTCACTTGCCTCTCCCAGCTCTCAGCCCCTACGAGATGGTTCCCCGTTCCCTCAAACTCCTTTCTGTACTGTGCTGCTCTTGGAGTGTGAGCCATGTGCCGGGCAGTGCCTGAAATCCTCTGCTCCTCTCAAAGCCTCACATGAATAGTGCGGGAGGGCAGGATTTGCACTGCTCACACTCCCAGAGCCGCCTGATGCAGGAAGCAGATAGCAATGGCTCCTCCTCCTCCTGCAGGTTTGCCCTGCCCTGCCCTTCTGTCAGACACAGCTGTGCTGGCTCCTCCTGCCCCTGTCAGATCAGGGAACCAGCTGTATACGTTGCTGTGCTCAGGCAAGCTCGGTCTTCAAGAATTTTATGCAAAGGCAAATTCTGGGCTTGGGGAGCAGGGGGTAGAGAGTTCTGCAATGCTCAGTTGCAAGGAATTCCCCCAGGATTAGAAGGAGTCTCACCTAGAAACACATCCAGGAGAGAAGGGAGTGAAGTTGTCTCTTCTGAGTTTGCCAGGCCCCTTTGGATTGAGCCTCATTCGAGGGCCCCATAACAATAGTGGTGTTGAGAAGAGTAAAAATCTTGATTTTCCTTTCCTTTTTCCAGTGCACATGGAATCTGGGAAGAAAGAAGACAGTGTAAGTTTAGAGGATTATTCTCCAGTCTCAGATACGGCCTGGACTCAAATTGCCTCTGTTTTCCCCCCTCTGACTCTTCTAGGCCCAGGATCACAGTACCTGCTCCTTCCACAGCTCAGGGTCTCCCATGAAATCCAGGGTCATATTGCTTCTTTCTCCCAAGCTTAGGGTCCTCTGGGGCCTAACATCACATTGCCCCCTCCTCCCCAGCCTAGGGTATTCCATGGGACCAAGAGACCCACTCCCCCTTATTCTCTAAGGGGCCGATGTAATAAGGGGCGCTAAGGTCAACGCAGGTTTTTATTCCTGTTTTAGCTTGCATTTTTCTGATGTAAGTTACCTCTGGTGTGTAACAGGGGTTTTAACTCCTATAAAATGTGCTACACCAAGAATAAAAGGCAACTCTAAGATTAGCACAGGTTCATGCAAATCCCATGTAAAAGAAGGCATTAGGTATTCACAGCAATGCAGGAAGGTGCATTAAAGGGCAGACAGCTTGCAGCCCATTTTCTTAATCCTGGAAATGTAACTCCTGGGTCAGAGCAGGAGTAACAATGAACTCACATTTCTGGTTGCCACATTATATTATTGCTGTGCCCAGTGTGGTAGTGTCTGGCTGCTTCTACCATACTGAACACAGAGAGTAAGGTTGGCCAGCAGAAATGTGAGTTTACTGCACCTGAGACCCAGGGTTAATTTACGAGGCTCTCAGAGAGGGCACCCACAGTTGAATAGTAAACCTGCACTCTGCATCCAACTTTGGTTGCTGGATATGGAAGTGTCCTTCCCACATTAGAGAATGATCTGGTGATGAGAATATTTAGTCTTCAAGCAGAGTGAGTACTGAGTATGGAGGAGTCCAGTGTTATAGCAGAGCAGGTGCCCATAATGTGCAGGGATCCTTTCCTGCATTAGAGAAGGTTTTGGTGATGCTGAGGTCCCGTTATGCCTTAGAGCTGGATGCTGGGCATTGAGGTGACCTGACCTGCACACGAGGAAGCTCTGGTGACGTGGATCTCCTGCCTTGCAGCAGAAGATGTGCTTGACATGGAGTTGTCCTGTCTTACAGCAGAACAGATACTTATGATGAGGAAGTCCTCCTTTTCTGCTTTAGAGTAGTTGCTGGTGATGGCAGAGTGGCATTTCATGCAGCAGATCAGGGGCTAATATTGACAACAGCCTCCTTTCCTACAGCCAGAAGGATGATAGTGATGGTGAATGTTTTGTTTCCTGAAAAAAATGGGCACTAGTGCTGGTGAGCGGCCTTTAGTGCAGCAGTGTGAGTGCTCACATTGATGAGGGTGTCCCCTCCTGCAAAAGAGTGGGTGCTGGTGATGAGAAGGGTGCCTTTTCCTGCAGCAGTGGGTGCTAATGATTAGAAAGATTTCCTGTTTGCTAGTTCTGCAGTGAAGCTTGTTCTCCTGAAGAGGAGAGAGTTCTGGATGGCAGTGGAGTTGTTGCTGGATATGGAGGTGTCCTTCCCTGTATTAGAGAAGGTTCTAGTGATTAAATTATCCAGTGCATGGGCAGATCGAGTGCTGAGCATGCAGTGTCCTCTCTTGCAGCAGAACAGGTGCTCATAGGGCAGAAGGTGTCCTTCTCTGTATTAGAGAAGGTTCTGGTGATTAAATTATCCAGTGCATGGGCAGATCGAGTGCTGAGCATGCAGTGTCCTTTCTTGCAGCAGAACAGGTGCTCATAGTGTAGAAGGTGTCCTTCCCTGTATTAGAGAAGGTTCTGGTGATTAAAATATCCAGTGCATGGGCAGATCGAGTGCTGAGTATGCAGTGTCCTCTCTTGCAGCAGAACAGGTGCTCATAGGGCAGAAGGTGTCCTTCTCTGTATTAGAGAAGGTTCTGGTGATTAAAATATCCAGTGCATGGGCAGATCGAGTGCTGAGCATGCAGTGTCCTCTCTTGCAGCAGAGCAGGTGCTCATAGGTGTAGAAGGTGTCCTTCTCTGTATTAGAGAAGGTTCTGGTGATTAAAATATCCAGTGCATGGGCAGATCGAGTGCTGAGTATGCAGTGTCCTCTCTTGCAGCAGAGCAGGTGCTCATAGTGTAGAAGGTGTCCTTATCTGTATTAGAGAAGTTTCTGGTGATTAAAATATCCAGTGCATGGGCAGATCGAGTGCTGAGCATGCAGTGTCCTCTCTTGCAGCAGAACAGGTGCTCATAGTGTAGAAGGTGTCCTTTTCTGGTCCTGTGACCAGTAATGTGGTATGCTGGATATAATGTGGATTGCAGTAATGTGGATGCTGGATATAATGTCCCATCGTGCAGTTGTAATCTCCTTGCATCTAATCAGGATTCACATCTTACTCCCAAGAGTTCTTTGACAAGTAGAAAGAGCATCAGGCAGGCAAAGTACAAAACAAGATCTCTATTTTTACGTCTGCATCTTGTGTTTTTGTGGCTCACGGAGCTGGAGAGTCAGGGACTGAATAACTCCTATGAGACCTCTTCAGGAATACCTTGGATAAGGTGAAGGATGAGCAACAGGCAGGCTTAATAGAGGATCCAAGGTCCCATGGAGATGGAAGTGTTCTTTATAGTCTTATGTTCTCCTGCAGAAATGTGGCTGTGAGATCAAAGAAGCAAAGCTGTGGCTCACTGTTGTATAGATTTGCCCTGGTTTTTCTGGAAGAAGCAGAAGGGAGAGATGGGCTGAAGAGGACCCCTAAAGAGCTGCCAGTATGTCCATCACCATCATCATCATCATTATCTTGCATCCCCAACTTTCAATGGTGATCTGAGAAGATTGAAGGAAAATCCACTGCTCTGGCTGACACCTTTACAGTCCTGATGTAGAAGGACAAGGAGGAGGATGATCAGACAGGCTGATGAGAGGAGAGGATTCCTCCTTGTTCTTATATCTCCCAACTTCCAATTATTTGGATGTAAAATGAGAGGAAAAGCCGATCTTCTGGCTTGGATGTAAAAGGAGAGGGAAAGCCGATCTTCTGGCTTGGATGTAAAAGGAGAGGAAAAGCCGATCTTCTGGCTTTGATGTCCCCTAACAGCGATGGAATGGCTGGGGGATGGGACGAGGAGCCGATGGTCGGGCTCCCTCCGAGTGGACCTCTTCACCAGTTCCTGGGACACTTAGGAGGAGGAGGAGGATGGCAGGTTGAGAAGAGGAAGGCAGGGTCTAAGAGGAGTTGGAAGCAGCACTGGGTGCCGATGGTAAATTCCCCCAGCGATGGAAGGGCTGGGGGTAAGGCAAGGAGGAAGACCCAAGGAAAGCCCTGGTCTTTCCTTCACAGGTCTGCTTCCAACTTCTCTTTCTCCTCCTCCTCTTTCTCCTCCTTCTCCACTTCCTCCTCTTCAATGTCCTCCAGGATCATTGGGTACTCGCTGCATTTGTGTTTCCTTGAGGGCACAGGAGACGGGACAGGCTCTTGCCAGGCTCTCAGAGCCGCAGGTGTTCGATCTGTATTAAAAAGATAAGAGAGAAACAAACAAATATTATTCTGGTAGGAGAGGAGGAGGCCAAACACAGGTAAAGAGGAAGGAAGAGTAACGGGGAAACTTTGCCATGGCACCACTCCAGCTTCACCCACAGTGTTGCCCCTTTTCCTCTCTGAAGGAAGGGTGACATTTTCAATGGCTTATACCTAATTATATTAAGATAAGGCTCCCTGCCTTGGTGCACCCTGGGTACCCACAGTCAGTTTGACTTATTGTGCACTGCCTTGACTGAATCTCTTTAATAAGGCGCTTGATAAATCATAATAAATAAATTGTCTTCCCTGTGACTTGCCAAACTCTCACACTGAGTCCCTGCAAAGCCAGGACTATGTGCAAGGCTCAGCGCTACTTAGACAGATAAGTCTGTACTTCTTCAGGTAAGTAGCACTGAATATTGGCCTCAATATTTATGATGAATCCTTTTGTTGCATATTTTGTTGCGTATTGGACTGTTAGGATACAAATTCTTTTTGATTGTTTATAGCTGTTTTCTTGTGTGATATATTACAATCTTTGGGGTGATGCATCAAGCCTCATTAGAGCTCTAACATGCGCTATATCGTGTATATCATGCGATATTGTGCAATAGATGCAATATTTAGTATCACCCAGCCCAGATACCCTCCCCTATTACAATGATCTTCCTTGCATGTGAGGTGCAAACGGGAAGGCAAAGCAGTGATCAATGATGACCCCGTCTCCCCAAAGTGATAACTAATAAAAAAAAATGAGTGGGATCGGCCCCAGCCTCTCCTTCCCCTCCCCAAAGCTAAAACTTAAAATGTGGCCCTAGCCCTCCAAATCCCTGCCCCTCACATCCCACCTGTCAGGTGACAGTGACACTCCCCCTGCGTCCACACTCCTCACCTCCCACCCCTTCCATGTGACAGTGACTCTCCCCCCACATCCATACTCCTCACCCCCACCCCTTCCATGTGACAGTGACACTCCCCCCACATCCATACTCCTCACCCCCACCCCTTCCATGTGACAGTGACACTCCCCCCACATCCATACTCCTCACCTCCCACCCCTTCCAAGTGACAGGGACACTCCCCCCACATCCATACTCCTCACCTCCCACCCCTTCCAAGTGACAGTAACACTCCTCCCACATCCATACTCCTCACCTCCCACCCCTTCCAAGTGACAGTAACACTCCTCCCACATCCATACTCCTCACCTCCCACCCCTTCCATGTGACAGTAACACTCCCCCCACATCCATACTCCTCACCCCCACCCCTTCCATGTGACAGTGACACTCCCCCCACATCCATACTCCTCACCTCCCACCCCTTCCAAGTGACAGTGACTCTCCCCCCACATCCATACTCCTCAAACCCACCCCTTCCAAGTGACAGTGACACTCCCCCCACATCCATACTCCTCACCCCCAGCCCTTCCAAGTGACAGTGACTCTCCCCCCACATCCATACTCCTCACCTCCCACCCCTTCCAAGTGACAGTGACACTCCCCCCACATCCATACTCCTCACCCCCCCTTCCAAGTGACAGTGACACTCCCCCCACATCCATACTCCTCACCTCCCACCCCTTCCAAGTGACAGTGACTCTCCCCCCACATCCATACTCCTCACCCCCCCTTCCAAGTGACAGTGACACTCCCCCCACATCCATACTCCTCACCCCCAGCCCTTCCAAGTGACAGTGACACTCCCCCCACATCCATACTCCTCACCCCCCCTTCCAAGTGACAGTGACACTCCCCCCACATCCATACTCCTCACCCCCCCTTCCAAGTGACAGTGACACTCCCCCCACATCCATACTCCTCACCCCCCCTTCCAAGTGACAGTGACACTCCCCCCACATCCATACTCCTCACCCTCCCACCCCTTCCAAGTGACAGTGACTCTCCCCCCACATCCATACTCCTCACCCCCCCTTCCAAGTGACAGTGACACTCCCCCCACATCCATACTCCTCACCCCCCCTTCCAAGTGACAGTGACTCTCCCCCCACATCCATACTCCTCACCTCCCACCCCTTCCAAGTGACAGTGACTCTCCCCCCCACATCCATACTCCTCACCCCCCCTTCCAAGTGACAGTGACACTCCCCCCACATCCATACTCCTCACCCCCAGCCCTTCCAAGTGACAGTGACTCTCCCCCCACATCCATACTCCTCACCTCCCACCCCTTCCAAGTGACAGTGACACTCCCCCCACATCCATACTCCTCACCCCCAGCCCTTCCAAGTGACAGTGACTCTCCCCCCACATCCATACTCCTCACCTCCCACCCCTTCCAAGTGACAGTGACACTCCCCCCCGTCCATACTCCTCACCCCCACCCCTTCCATGTGACAGTGACACTCCCCCCCCGTCCATACTCCTCACCTCCCACCCCTTCCATGTGACAGTAACACTCCCCCCACATCCATACTCCTCACCCCCACCCCTTCCATGTGACAGTGACACTCCCCCCACATCCATACTCCTCACCTCCCACCCCTTCCAAGTGACAGTGACTCTCCCCCCACATCCATACTCCTCACCCCCACCCCTTCCAAGTGACAGTGACACTCCCCCCACATCCATACTCCTCACCCCCCCCTTCCAAGTGACAGTGACACTCCCCCCACATCCATACTCCTCACCTCCCACCCCTTCCAAGTGACAGTGACTCTCCCCCCACATCCATACTCCTCACCCCCACCCCTTCCATGTGACAGTGACTCTCCCCCCACATCCATACTCCTCACCTCCCACCCCTTCCAAGTGACAGTAACACTCCCCCCACATCCATACTCCTGACCCCCACCCCTTCCATGTGACAGTGACTCTCCCCCCACATCCATACTCCTCACCTCCCACCCCTTCCAAGTGACAGTGACTCTCCCCCCACATCCATACTCCTCACCTCCCACCCCCTCCAAGTGACAGGGACACTCCCCCCACATCCATACTCCTCACCTCCCACCTCTTCCAAGTGACAGGGACACTCCCCCCCCCCCCCCATCCATACTCCTCACCCCCCACCCCTGCCAATGGACAGTGACTCTCCCCCCACGTCCATACTCCTCACCTCCCACCCCTTCCAAGTGACAGTGACTCTCCCCCCACTTCCATACTCCTCACCCCCACACCTTCCAAGTGACATTGACTCTCCCCCCACCTCCATACTCCTCACCCCCACCCCTTCCAAGTGACAGTGACACTCCCCCCACGTCCCTACTCCTCACCTCCCACCCCTTCCAAGTGACAGTGACACTCCCCCCCCCGTCCATACTCCTCACCCCCAACCCCTGCCAATGGACAGTGATGGCCTTCCTCCCCCAAGTCACAGCGATGACCTCCCCAATGGAAAAAAATAAAAAGGTCTGGGCCAAATCCCACCCCCGAAAGATAAAGAAATTCATATCCCGGCTCCCTCTGTCCACTCCCCATTCCCTTGTACCTTGACAAATGGCGCCGTCCAGGCTGGGTGCGATGCTGCACCCGTCCCCAACGTGGGATCCGTTTTAAGGGATGGGGGGATGTGGGAGGGGCTGTTTTTAGATATTGGGAAACCTAAGGCATTGTTGTAGGACGCTCCTGTCTGGCAGGGCCCGGTCCCTAGAGGTGGAGGGTGCCCCAATCTTTCTTTGAGGCTGTACGGGAGCTGGGGGTTTCAGGAGATTGCTCCTTTGCTTTAAAGTCCCAGCTAAGGGCAGTTTAAAAGCAGCCTTTGTAAGCTGTGCCTGGGAAGGTGGCTGAAGTATATTTTATCCCAGGGAGGATTTCATTTAGTGCTGCAGGCATTTGTATTGCCCTGGCTGGATGCCTTGTATGGGGGCTCCCGAGGGGTTAAATAAATGAATCTGAAGCCATTGCACTTGTTACAGAAAGCAGCGGCCCTGTGAATACTGGGACCACATCTTGCCTATTTAGTGCCAGTTACGTTGCTTGCCTGTGGGTCAGAGGATTGATTTGGACCTTAGTTCTGAAGAAGGGAAGGCCAGGGACCCTGCGGGAGCTGTCGATGCCTTATAAACCCATGCGGTCACTGACGTCAGCCGCCCATAAGCTGTTGGTGTCCCTGAGGTCTTCAGGGTACCCGGCTCGGGCTTTCTCAGCGGTTGGCTTCACTCTGGGATTCACTGCCAGGGGATATTCCTGGGATTGAGGATTATAAAATGTTCCCTAAAAGACGAAAGGCCTCCCTGTCCCAGCAGGATGTGAGCTGATTAGGGTGTGAGGCAAGGGCTTCAGTTTTACCTGTTTTATTTATTTATTATGCATGCTCAGTTTGTAAATTCACTGGGAATGGATATTTTCTGCTATAAATCATTTAAATAATCAATATTTCTATCATTTATTATCTCTTAGTCTCATCATTCTCTGCCGCTCTTTCTCACATATTTTGTAAAGTTTCCTCACCAATTCCCCTTTCCTTGTTTAAAGTTGCTTCTTTCCCAGTCCTTTTCTGTTCTCTCTCAGCAGTTAATAAAGATGTTTCTCACATTTCTCACTGCCATATTGCTGAGGAGTTGGTGGTGTGATTAATAAATAGAAGCAATAAATAATTCCTGACATGGCACTCGCTTGTCGCCTCATTCATTTTGCAGGTGCTGTTGCTTTAAGGCGACCTCCAACAATCAAACCCTCACTCACGCACCTTTACAGTCCTGTGACTGAGAAATGTAAGCTCTCACCTGCCCACCTGTCCTGCAACCATAAGATCTCCTGCCTCCGTGCAGCGAGGTCCATCTCGGGTGATGTTAGGTCCCCTTCTCCTATCTCGCTGGCTCCAGCTGGCATGAGCACAGCGGCCTCCTCCATGGTCTCCAGGGACAAGATAGAGCTGCCCTCACTGCTCTCGCTGCTGCCCTCACCTGCAGCCGAGAGCTCTGCCTCTCCTCCTTCTCTGACCTCATCCATCACCAGTGGGAGAGGAAGGTCAGGCTTGGCCTGGCGCACTGGATGCACCTTTCTCGAACGCCGAAAACATGCACACTTGCCTTGGCAAGCACCCATCTTTCTCCTGAGAGAAAAAAGGTAGTCACCTCCCGATATCCGGTCAGTGACAAAGAGCAGCTCCCTCAGTGCTCCTTAGGACTTCCAGAGTCTACTGATGTCATAAAGCCAGAACCTTCCACTCAGCCAGAGACCCTGCCCACACATATGATGTCACAGCATAAGCTCCTCCCTCTTAACCAGAGGCCCTGCCCACAACATAGATGTCACATTGCTAGCTCCTCCCACTCAACAGGTGCCCTGCATCCACCACCAGGGACAATACTGTGCTGATCCCTGATGTCACAAGGCTGGATTTACCAGTTCCTGCCTGTATCGATATTAATTTTTATTTAGCTTCTTTGAAGGCTGAGTTGTAATAAATGTTCTTAACGTATATGACCGAGACTTGCCTATTTTGACCTGACAGCTTTGTTGGAGTGCAGTTCTGATGCAATTTAATTGAAAAGATACACATTAATTCAGAATAAATGTTTAGCTTTTTGCACTGTTAGTGCATCATGCATGGCTCTGTTAATAGAGGAAAAAACTAGATTGTGCTCACATTCTTTCATCACAGTATTGAGCTACACTCTGAGAGCCAGATTCTCAATTATCTGCTAAGTGGGTAAGAGAACGCGCTAATTCAGCAGAAACTAACTGGTTAGATTGTCAGGTGAATATTTGGCTAAACCTAGCAGATCACAATTTGAGTTCTAATTTTAGGAGTATGTACCAAAGCAAAAAATGCAACCACATACAATCAAAGCAAGAATAACAGTGAACACTACACTATAAGAAGAAGTCCATAGGATAACCAAGGATAGAAAAGAATCAAGTATGGGAGTTACACCTGAATAAGAAAGAATCACGTCTCACATTTTCCCTCGAGCAGGACTGTGACTGTGCTTCATATTTAGAAAACAGGCATAAAGTGCTCCAGCACATATTCACATCCATAACAGAACCGTACGTCCAGTGATGCAAAATAAAGTGCAACCGAAAGCTTGAAGTGCAGGAGATGCTTATTCTGGTTCCACATCCCAGGTCACAATTTGACCGGTGAGAGAGTGGCTGGGGTGCCCGGTTAAACTTAGCTGCTTAGTACTGAAAATCTGGCACTAATCTGCTAAGTTCTTTTTAAAATAAGGAAAAATTAAAAGAAAATGCAATGCAGTTTAAATTTATAAACATTGGGGGTCATTTACTAAGCATTTCCCCCATAGACACAAAATTGGAAAAAACCTTTAGTAAATGACCCCCATTGCCATGGTCCTCGTTCCTTTCCCTCACCCTCCCAATGTTCAGGACAAAAGAAATTCCCCACTGTCCGCATCCCCTCTCACTCCCAATGGTTGTTTTAAAAAAATGTGAGTCCTGCAGCCCCCCTTAACCTCCCTCGCTCTCTCCTCCCTCAGAACAGAAAAATGGCTGCTGGAGATCCCTGGGGTGCCCAGGCCTGCCTTCCATCCTTATGTGGACAGGAGCACAACTCTCTCAGCTCAGGAAGAAATAACCCCAAACTAAGAGTGCGCAGGGAAGTCCCCTTATCTTGGCACTTGAGCCCCCTCCTCCTATTCTTTCAGCTAGGGCCGGTTCAAGGGTATTAGGCGCCCTAGGCGAAACGTCAGCTATGCGGCCCCCCCCCCCCGCCTCCACACACAATTAACTTACATTGTGCATTAATGAAAATAACGAAGTTTGTATTTATAACAGAACACTTATTTGACATTTTTATGCCATGTAAACCATTGAGATGATTTGTCTTATCGACGGTATAGAAACTCTTTTATAAATAAATAAATAAAAATAAATAAAATAAACATAAACCAAAGCTATACTTGTTGCTCAAACAAAAAAAGCAGACACATCACATAATATTAAATAATTAAAATGGCAGTCAATCAAGAAAAATAAACTTAAAAAGCCACCTTTACTTACCCCCTCCAGCAGCTCTCCTACTCCTCTTCCATGCAGGCTGTAGTACACACCAGAAGCAGCAGTAGTGGCTAAGCTCTATACTTATGGTCCTCTTCCTTAAGGCCCATGTCTCTCTCACACACACCATATCAGTCATGCCCCCATGACCAGTTTCTGTCTCTCACACACCAATCACCTCCCAAACAGTCTTTGACAAACACACCAGTCACCTTCCTGAACAGTTTCTCTCATGCCATACACACACACACAGGCTTCCCACGCCCGTGTTCCACTTACATATATGGGCTTCTCACTCTCATAATCACTTTCTCTTTCTCACACACACTCACCAGTCTCTCACTCCCATGCTTGTTCTCTCCACATGCACAGGCTTCTCATTCCCATAATCACTTTCTCTTTCTCACACACATACCCAGAGTTCTCACTTCCATGCTTTTTCTCTCTTTCACACACACACACATCAGTCACATCCCTGACTGTCTCACACTCTCACACATCAGTCATCTCCATGAGCAGTCACTTTCATTGTCTCTCACATATACACATACATCAGCTCTCTGACCAGTTTCTCTCAATCACACACACATGCTCTCGATCAAATACATTCTCTCACACACAGGCTCTCAATCACACACAGGCTCTCAATCACACACAGGCTAGCTGGCTGCTTCTCTCTCTTTCTCTCACTCACTCCCCCCCCCCCCCCCCGAGAACAAATGGTAGCTGCCGCAGCCTCCTCCAGCCCCCATAGGCCAAGAAGGAAGAATCCCATCGGCCGCAGAAGGCTCGTGCTGCTGACTCCTTTCCCGATTACCGGCTGCTTCAATTGCTCAGGGGCCGATGCTGCTGTCGCCGCTATTTTTTTCATGCGGCACGGCTCTTTCTCCTTCCCGCCAGTGGCGTAGCCAGAATTGATTTTTTGGGTGGGCACAAGGTTAACATGGGTGGGCTGTAGGCATACAGGTCTACTAGTTGTTTTTTTACTGATAAATAATGCCAAATTATGCAGCATAGCATTCACATCTACGCCTAAGTATGAGGTTTACTTAATGATACAAACATAATTCACGGTGATTTGTGGTACTTTAGCCTTCTTATTATTACGATTTTATACACGGCTCCTACCTGTCCATAAATTTTGAGAGAGCGGTTGTGTTGCTTATATTTAAATTGCTAACATCTCAAAATATAGATATATATTTTTACCTTTGTTGTCTGATCTTTGTATTTTTCTAATCAGTTGGTCCTGGTCTCTTTTTCCCATTTAGCTCATTTCCTAATTCCTTTTCAGTGTCTTTCTTCTATTACTGTCTTCTTCCCTTCCACACACACACACACACACACACACACACACACACACACACACATACACGCTTTCTCTCACAGACTCCCTCTCACACACTCAAGCTCTCACTCTCATATGCTCTCCCACCCCCCCACAAGCTCACATTCAAGTTCTCACTTTCTCACCCCTCCCCAGACTTATATTCTTATGCACACACAGACGCACATCCAGGCACCCATTCTCACCCACACACATAAACCCAGACTCCCATTCTCACCCACAAACCCATGCTCCCAGTCTCACCCACACATATTCAAGCTCCCATTCTCATCCATACATATACACATTTAAGGTACTATTCTCACCCACACATACACACATTCAAGCACCCATTCTTATCCACATATTCAAGCTTCCATTCTCACCCACCCACACAAACCCAGGCTCTCATTCTCACCCATATATACACACATTCAAGCTCCCATTCTCACCCACCCACAAACCCAGGCTCCCATTCTCACCCACACATATTCAAGCTCCCATTCTCATCCATACATATACACATTTAAGGTACTATTCTCATCCACACATACACATTCAAGCACGTGCACAGCTTCCGCTTTCTCCCCCAGAGCAGGAAGATCAGCTGCCTCTCCTGCTGCCACCGGCCTCCTGCTATCTTCGGGCGTCGAGCCGTACTGCCCGCCGAACTTCCTGTCGGGGGGGGGGGGGAGCGGAAGCGCAGCGCACAACGTCCGCTTCCTCCCTCCCCCCCCCCAAGCAGGAAGATCGGCGGGCAGTATGGCCCGACGCCCGAAGATAGCAGGAGGTCGGTGGCAGCAGGAGAGGCAGCTGATCTTCCTGCATTGGGGGGAGGAAGCGGAAGCTGCGCGCGGCGCTTCCGCTCCCCCCCTCAACAGGAAGACCGATTGGCCATACGGCCGCAGCAGCCCTTCCCCATTTGTGCCGTGATGGCGCGCGAGGCGTGGGTTCTCTTGTTCGCTGTCGCGGGGATGGGATCCCGCGACAGCCTTGCAGTTCCGGTACCAGTTGGGTGGGCCTGGGTCTAAGTTGGGTGGGCACCTGCCCACCCAGGCCCACCCGTGGCTACGCCACTGCTTCCCACGCATCACTTCCTGTTCTGGGTCAGGGGGGGGCGGGAAGAAGAAAAGGGCAGCCGCGGATGCAACAGCTTTTTTTTTTTTTTTGCACCGCGGGGCAGGGGCGGGCTGCCAGCAGCGGCTCTTTTATTTTTATCGGGGGGGGGGGGGGGGCGGCGGCTTAATGCAGCTCTTTTATTTTTACCGGGGCAGGCTACGGCTCTCTTAATTTTACCGGGGCAGTGCCGCCCCCGGGAAGCTGGCGCCCTAGGCGACTGCCTAGTTCGCCTAGTGCTTCCGCCGGCCCTGCTTTCAGCCACAGGACAGAAATGGACAGAGCTGGGGAGTGGTATTAGAGGTGGTGAGGGTAGATAAAGGAGGCTGCGTCCCCTCAATCCCTGACCTCTCCAAACTAGAACTTCCCTCTAAGAGGAAGCTTGCTAAGAGGGGCCATGGGCACTGCATCTTCCCACACAGAGATGCAACAGCAGAAACCCGACCTTAGAGGAAATCTTATAAAGCTCATGCAATGTGTCAGCCAAAACGGCGGCTGCAGATTCTTACAGCGCTGCTTCCTGCACAAAGCGGCCCGAGCCACATATTCCCCACAAAGAGAGATTGATTTATTCATGCAGCGGGGATTAGAACCCGCTCTCCTATTTTCCCAGTGCTCACGCTGAGATTGTGTAAATAGGTTTCTGCATATCCCGCCCCCTCCTCTTTTTGGATGGGTCTCAGTGCTATAAGTAGCCACGGAGCACGTGCAGTAGTCAGAGGGACGGAGGAAGCCAGAGGGTTGGTGCTAGGAGAGGGGAGACGGAAGGAAAATAAAATTTTACAAAATAAAATCAAGAAATGTAAAACATCAATCATAATAGTAAAATCATATTCATAAAAAGAATAAACATTTCAAACTAGTTAATGACTAAAATATCCAAAATTTACCAAAACACCAATAAAATATTTCAAAACATCTGCTAAATAAAAAAATCCAATAATTAAAAATTGTTCTATTCCTCTTCCCTCCAAAATTAAGTATTTCAAAAGAGCAGAATCATCAGATCACACCTTATAATTAAAACTAGTAAGGATTAAAAAATCTTTTGCTCTCCATACCTGTGATCTGCTGATTTCCAGTCACCCTGAAATTGTCGCGGATTGGGGGAGGTAGGGATGCACAAATTTTATCTTCTCTCTCACACACACACGTACAAGATATATATAGATATATACATATATGTGTGTGTGTGTTTCTGAGTGTGCGTGGCTATGAGAGCCTATATGTGACACGTGGGCTCTTAGAGGCACATACTACAGGCTCTCACACAGACACCCACACATGCATAGGTTCTCACACAAACCACACACACAGACAGGCTCTCATTCACACAGACACACACACATGCATAGGCTCTCACACAAACCACACACACAGACAGGCTCTCATTCACACAGACACACACACATGCATAGGCTCTCACACAAACCACACACACAGACAGGCTCTCATTCACACAGACACAAACACATGCATAGGCTCTCACACAAACCACACACACAGACAGGCTCTCATTCAAACAGACACACACACATGCATAGGCTCTCACACAAACCACACACACAGACAGGCTTTCTTTCACACAGACACACACACATGCATAGGCTCTCACACAAACCACACACACAGACAGGCTCTGATTCACACAGACACACACAAATGCATAGGCTCTCACACAAACCACACACACACAGACATACACATTAACTCCATCTTGACTCCATGGACCTCCTGTTGTCTTTGGATTGAGGTGGGATGAACTCCACCAAGGCCCTGTGGGTCGCCTGTTTTCTTTGCACCATGGTGGGACGAGCTCCACCACAGCCTACTGACCTTTATGCTTTGGGGAGGAAGGGAGAGTGGAAGCTATGCGTGCACACATATGCACATAAAACAAGCAGAAGACACATAAACAAGCAGAGGCCTCTCATTTTCAGCCTCCAGCGGGTTCAGCACCAGCAGCCTGCAGCTTCTCTCCTTCCTTGGCCTTTGGTGAGGTGAATGCTGGCAGCCTACAGTATCTCTTCTTCTTCAGACGCTGGGGGACTGCAGTGTCTCTCCTTCTTCAGATGCTGGGGGACTGCAGTATCTCTCCTTCAGACGCTGGAGGACTGCAGTGTCTCTCCTTCTTCAGACGCTGGGGACTGCAGTGTCTCTCCTTCTTCAGACGCTGGTGGACTGCAGTGTCTCTCTCCTTCTTCAGACTTTGGGGAACTGCAGTATCTCTCCTTCTTCAGACGCTGAGGGACTGTAGTGTCTCTCCTTCAGATGCTGGGGGACTGCAGTGTCTCTCCTTCTTCAGACGCTGGTGGACTGCAGTGTCTCTCCTTCTTTAGACGCTGGTGGACTGCAGTGTCTCTCCTTCTTCAGACGCTGGGGACTGCAGTGTCTCTCCTTCTTCAGACGTTGGCGGACTGCAGTGTCTCTCCTTCTTCAGACGCTGGCGGACTGCAGTGTCTCTCCTTCTTTGGCTGCTGGCGGGTTGAGCACCGGTAGCCGCACCTCTCTACTTTGGCTGCCGGCTG